>NC_068359.1:14170831-14462547 GCF_020536995.1 Dreissena polymorpha | reverse complement strand
TTCATTTTTGAAAAGCGTCTATAAATTATTGGATATGAACAATTTCCCCATGATGGCTTACGTGTTACTGTCAAGCACTCGAATAGTCGAGCGCGCTGTCCTCTGACAGCTCTTGTTCTCTGGCTTATCAGTTTGTATTGCGGTTTTCGCTTTCTTTCTTTCTTCGTCCGATTTTAACCATTTCTAGGAGGTTTTCGGGTGTGGTCTTACATGCTCCAATGAGAAGTTGGGAAATACACTATGTTCATTGTTTATATCGCAGTGTGTGCTGTGACAAGTGCAACCATGCAATTGTAATGGGGCGTTTCCGTTCATTTCCAATCCTTCGGAATATAAATGTCACCTCTGAATACCACTCCTTCTCTACCTGGCGTATGTGAAGATATTTAGCTCATTCTGTACAACCTGGTACAGAATATACGATACACATAGGCTATTGCAAAGGGCTGACAGTAAGAGATCTATTGTGTCATTGTTGAACTCGCATCTTAGTTATGTAGTTTTTCAATATCAGACATATATGTCGCGATCATCAGCAAAGTCAGAGTAATACCTTTTGTAAATGAAAATCTCATGTCTAAGTTTGGTCATGATAATAGTATCTATGTTTTCTTCTATCAGATCTCTGCGCACAACATGCAAGAGGCAATTGCCGTCACCTGGGACGCGTATCAATTTTCTAGCCAATGTACGTGAATATGTGTCTATTACTTCCGATGCGCTGCTGGCATCACCATCATTGTCATCATTATTTTCATGATCATGTTCGAATTGGCAATCACCATCATTTGAAACATCTGGTTCTTTAGGTTCTGACTCAGCTCCATTTGGATCTAGTCTATCAGTGACGAGCTTGGCGCAAATTCATCGTCATGAAAAACATTCCTGTTGAATGGAATACTCCGTAAACATTAAAAGCAGGTGTAATGTTAACAGGGGTTTCTGCTTTAGGCCAACAATTCTTGACAATACCTGGTATGTCATATATTGTCATTATTTTTCCTTGATTGTTCCTAATCCAACCATCTTGTGCACTGGCTAAGTATCGCTTGAAAGGTCCGAACACAGATCGATCCAAGGGTTGCAACTTATGAGAGCAGTGTGAGGGAAACGATAACATTACAACCCCATTGTCTCGTGCGTAATTTATAATGTCGATGTGGAGATGAGACTCATAATTATTATTAAGCAACTTACACCATTTTTCTGATTAGACGCTTTTCGTGTGTTTGACATAGTGTTTGAGGAAATTGAAGAAATTTTCACTTGGTCATCCAACCAGAAGGGTGTGCTGTGCGAAGCCAATCAACTGGACCGTCGCGAACAAAGTGGTCATGGTATTTTACTCGAGGGAAAATAAACATTGGTGGGACCGAATTACCGCTAGCACTGACAGCTACACACAACGTTACAAGTTCTCCTCACTCTGCCAAAGTTAGTACCAACTTGTTTCATCCATTTGGCTTCAAACACACTTCGAGGCTTTGTACTGTTGTCACATCTGAATTCATCTGAATTCCAAATGTCACCTGCTTGTCAGTCTGTCACACTTTTCGTGTCCGCTCTCTAATTCAACTTTTTTTCATCCAATCTTTACAAAACGTGGTCAGAAAATGTATCTAGACACTATCTAGGTCAAGTTTGAATATGTGTCATGCCGGGTCCAAAACTTGGTCACGGGGTGGAAAAAACAAATCCAAGGGAAGTAATAAGCTTTAAATGGACATAATTATCTGACCTGTCAAATTATATATAAATATATATATATATATATATATATATATATATATATATATATATATATATATATATTAAATAAATCAAAGCTGCGCAGATGGCGGCATTTTTGTTTCTGACAAACATATCGTGGTAAAAGGTCAAGGCCAAGGTCATCCTTCAAGGTCTAAGGTTAAAATTACAAATCCAAGGGAAGTAATAAGCTTTAAAGGAAGATAATTATTCAATATTGAACATAGCAACTTGATATTTGGCATGCATGTGTATCTCATGGAGCTGCACATTTTGAGTGGTGAATCTACAGTCACGCTAGTGGCTTTTAATTAGTTTCTACTAAAAATAGAGATTTGTTACAGACAATTATTTTCAAGGGAAGTTATTTATATAATTATAAATCTCAGATTATATATTTCCTTACCAAGAATTTAAGTTCTTTTCACAGTTACTGTACTTTTTTTAGTTTGATTATTTGTAACTCAAATGATTGATTTGATATATTTTATCATTTCTTTCTTGTACTAATTTGTGAATGGTAGGAGTCATTACATACCTGTGGACTTATGTCCATACATACATGATTAACTCTGGCTATGATCTCTTTAATAAACCACAGGCCTTGGTTTTCAGAAATGTCTGACTTGGTCATTTTTGACTGTTTACAGACACCCCCCCCCCGGTTGGATTGGAAAAAATCCAAGAGAAGTAATACGATTTAAATGGGGACGTTTTCTATACCTGCCAAATGATAAATAGAAATTTATTTCAAAGCGGCGCAGTAGGGAGAACTGTGTTTCTGACGAACACATCTCTTGTATGATGATTCGTTTGGTTATCCTCGCATTTTGGGTACACTAACTCCGATTGACGTCTGACGACACGAACGACTGTGCAGAAAGCTAGATGCACCCAACCGTCGCATTTATCACAATGTGCCCAGTTGACGATATTCAGATGTGGATGGAGACTTAAGTCTTGAGGTGTAATCTGCTTGCAAACGCAGCACGAAACTGTGTCGTCCAGCTCATCATCATCGGTGTCCGTCTCCATGGTAACATCGTGGATGGTAGTGAAATGCTGGGCGTTATCTTGCTGGTATCGTTGAGCTCCTTTCTCTGGGATGTGTATGTTGCTAGCTCATTTTTATACGAGTCTGACGTAATTTCTCGTCCTCCTGACTTTGGTTCGTGCGTCCGTGGTTTTGTATTGTTGCACGAAGGGCATTTCATTTCGGTTTGGCAAATGCCGCATTTATTTGATGACGCTATGTCGTTTTTTTATTGTAATTAAGAAATGCGAGCACCGCATCTTTTCCGCCCTTCAGTGCCGCTACTTTGCGAACAGGACTTGCTTCTCGGCAGATATTGCGTTGCTTGACAGAAGTTGTATTCCGGTTTTCCTGAATGCCGACTGGATATTGAGCGGCATCATGGCCTTAATGTATGCCTTACATGCTAACTTTGCCATGTGAAAACGAGTTATTTTCTGCCCCATGTGAGCATTCATGAAATACGCGCATTCATTGTAGTAGTGCGATTTGAATGATTTTTGCTTGCCCAACCAATCAGCTCTTGGTTCACGTGAAATGCGTGACCGTCGTAGATAATAAGAACTGACTGCTGCGGTCCACGGGCAGGGACGTGTTCAAGTAAGTGCATCTTTAGGTACTCCAGAAATACGTCACCGTTAGGCCGTCCGGAGTCTGACCTGACCCCACTGGCTCCCGATGACGTACCTTTCATCAACTCGGGAATAAACCTTTTGCCTTTGAAAACAAAATAGTTTTTGGAATGAGTTTCCTGAGGTATTAGCGCATGCGATAACGGTTGTTGTTGTGAATCTGGGAGATGTTATGGCCTGTGGTTTGCTGCCAACAGGAGCGATAACATTGGGTGGTCTGTGTTCAGTCTGAATTCCAGTTTCGTCGATGTTGAATATAAGATGAGGCTTGTTTAGGAGATTGTGTTTCCAAGGTGCCTGAATCACGTGACTTTTTCGGCTATGTGTGGGACAATCGGATGTGAACAAAACGTCGCTCCAGGAAACGTTTTTGATAATTTCTTCATTATTTCAAAACGATTTTCAAAAAAACAAAGACGAGTGCCCGGTCATTGTCAAAAGACACAACTTTGGTAAGTTTGCGCTAAATTAATTAAGTAATTTTTCCAAAAAGTGCAACCGCGTGCTTGAAAACACACGAAGTGAAATGCTATGTGTGGTATATTTTTTATTCGATCAACAGAAGCGTTGATTACAATGTTGTCGAGGGTTTAAAACATAGGGCGGACATTGTAATTCTTCATAGAGAAGCTACATACATTGTATGTTTGCGCAAATACTTCTGATTCGAAGTGTGTGTATGAAAATGTAATGACGCTATGTGTGGGACAATTTTTTTAAATGCTATGTGTGGTATACAAACTTAACAAGAGAATCAAAAGATCGACATTAACGTCAATAATATTTAAAGTCTGTCTGAAGAACAAAAGTTGGTCATTAGACATTGTTGGTAGTGTTTTGCGCGCCTTAAATATGATAATCCTACGTTCATGTTACTCAAAATTATCATGATTGTCGATAACTTATATTCATATTTTGTTTACTTTTAGAATGCCATTTGTTTGCGAACAGTGTGGCAGTGAGGTCAAAACACGGTCGGGGATCTCCTAACACAAAGCCACCGCCGCACGGACAGGAAAATAGTTCCGTTGGGCAAATTTGTTCTTGTTTGTTTCTATAAAATTGATTGTTACAAAATGTTGAATTTTCAGTGAATTGTTACTGCCAACTAATGCACTTGTTTAATACACAAAATCGTAAGGATTGTTTGTGCAAGATGTCATGTGAATATTATTGCAACAAAACTACAGAAAGTGTTAGTTGTGTGTTTTTTAGCAAGAATGTGTAGGCATTTTTGACTGTAACGATAGTTATTAAATAAGCATAAAGAGATCATACAGCATTTTGAAACAAATAGACACAAGGATCAATAACATTTCTTTATGGAAAATTATGTATTTGTATCTAAATCCTATTGAGCTATCTAATATATCACGCATGCTATTTTTTAAGTTTAACAGTTTATTTAATTTGTATTTTGTTCTTTTCAGGGAGTTAAAAGTATTTTTGGAAGCACCTTCAAATGACGTACTGATATCTTGATCAATGAAAAGTTGTCATATACAAACATGTATAGTAAATGTTCCAAAGTTTAAATGACGGTTTGTTTTGTTACCAGATGGTGCAAGTATTGCAGGGAAAGAAAACAATCAAAGTAAACATTACATAACAATTTGACATTTCAACAAATTGAACAACATTATATGATTTAATGTTAATTACTTGGTGCAGTGGTAACAAGATCTTGCAGCGCCCTTTCATGACCGGGGCGAATGAGTATTTTCATTAAACATTTCAAACTATTTTCAGTTATTCAGATTTCATTGGAATTTGAGTAAATGAAGTATTGATGCAATTCAATATGTTTGTTGGTATAATAACCCACACAAGTCAAGACGTTTTGGCGATGATCATTTGTTATGACTTAATTGGAGCATTCATATGTTTGTATAGCAAGATTTGCAAATTCATAAATTGACTGATTACAATTTCTTTGTGAATACTAATGTACTTCTTTATGTATTTGGTGCTTTAATTTCTATTGTTACATTAATGACGTGTGTATTGTGATATACTGAAGATATTCATATGGAGATAATATTGGAATAGACCACAAACAAACATTATTGGATTCGAAGATGTTCATATGGAGATGATATTGGATTAGACCACAAACAAGCATCATTGGATTTAAATTGTTATTTGTTATGAAACAAATGTTTTATTATCACACATAATCAGATTTTATATTCATCTAATCAATTTTAGTAATAACATAGATACAAAACCCATAAATATACACAAAAATCAATACACACACTTTGTTTTGCTTATGCAAAAATACATGTTAAATGGTATGTTTGCATAGTTAGTTGAAATAGCTTTCCATAATCATCACAGAATGAAGCGGGGTTTCTGTCTCTGTCACTGTGGTGTTGATAATTAACTTGCCACATATCACCTTCCGTGTGGTTTGATGGTGTTCATGTAGTTCTTACACAGCTTCGAACCTTAAGAGCGTTACAGATCTTTCGACTAATCCTTTTCAAGTCTGAAAAACAATAGAGGTAAAACCCATTTTAAAGCATGTGCTCTTATTTTGTTTGTCATTCATTAAAAAATGGACCAAATTCAATAATCAGGCAAACATATAAAATCTTTTATTTATTTAAAGACAATAAGTAAAACAAAGAAATATTATATTTCAACATAACATGTATGCTTTTATAAGAATTATGTTCAGTTAAACATAAATTGTTTAATCATTACACGATTACTTCAGTATTGAATAATGTAACATTTGGTTAATTTGATATATTTTTTAAGGACAGACTAAAGTTTATGTTCTAGATTCTTACAAAACTGTGTTCAGATTAAATGCAGAACTGACGGGAAAATTCTTGTATACCACACATAGCATTTAAAAAATGTGTCCCACACATAGCAGTATATCATTTATATACACACACTCCGAATTAGATGTATTTGCGCAAACATACAATGTAAGTAGCTTATCTATGAAAAATAACAATGTCCGCCTTTTTTTTTAAACCATCGACAATATTATAATCAATGTTTTTGTTGATTGAACAAAAAATATACCACACATAGCATTTCACTTCATGTGTTTTCAAACACGCGGTTGCACTTTTTGGAAAAAATACTTAATTATTTTTGCGCAAACTTAACAAAGTTGTGTCTTTTTACAATGACCGGGTACTCGTCTTTGTTTTTTTGAAAATGGTTTTGAAATAATGAAGAAATTATCAAAAACGATACCTGAAGCGACGTTTTGTTTACATCCGATTGTCCGACACATAGCCGAAAAAGTCACGTGGTTCAGGCACCTTGGTTTCTAAAGGGAATTTTTTAATTCTTGAAATACTCTAACGCTGCTTGGGTTGGTGACCTAGCGCGGTTTGTGTCTAATGCTCTAGGCTTTAAGGAAACTATTCTGTCGTCCCACCTTTTTCTTAATCCGTACAGCCAGGTTTTGCTCATTGGTGTGTTATCCGGTGTTTTTGACTTTATATGCTACTAAAAGTCAAACACCACACAATATATGGCAATATTATCATCAACACAATGTGCAACCTGACAGTAACATGTAAAGTTAGTAAGCTGATGTTGCATCTGGATTGCCAAATGCATATTTAAAGCTCTGCAATAATATAAAAATATATAAATGACTGATTACTTATAAGCAAACTTATACATACAAAAGACAGCGCTCAAAATAGGCCGTCTTATTTATATGTATTTACATTTAAGGTCAATAGCACATACATATATATGACACATAAGACAAAGATTATATCACATATTAACATAGAATATATCACATATTCAAGGAATTAAGACTAGGCTGATTAAAAGAAATCACAATTTAAGAGCAACAATAAAACGCTGTTACTGTATGCAAACTTTTAACAATACAGGAAGTTTTTTGACTGTAGTAGGTTCATATGAGCATGAATATTGAGGACCTATGGCCAACCCATTAAGCTGAAAGCTTATCACACAGCGGGAAATCACATGATCACAAAAGTACATCGTACGCACAAAATGGCGGAAAAAGCTCTCGCTTAATGACGAAAATCAAGGTATTTTCAAATTTTTTAATTTCTTAATTAATGATAACTTTGCGCAAAATACCCGCTTAGTCTCCTTATGTACTCTGGTAATTGTCGTTTTTCTTAGATTTGTGTAGTTTTCTCAAACATTAAGACACAATAAACAATAAAAATTGTACATCGTCTGAACAAACTTTATTTTGACGCGTTTGCTATTCAAGATGACAAACAAACAAATGAATACAACAGTTTGTGCTTTCTAACATGCTTAGAATATTTCGTACAATGTTTTCAACGTTGTTTAAGCTTTTCAGATCTGTGGCGAGTAATTTAAAAAGTAGTACATCGTCTGAACGTTTTTTGTTAGAGTACATCGTCGGAACGGTTTTAAGTACATCATCTTAACTGCTTCTGTTTTTACTTTTAATGCGATGTTTATCATGATAAAATTGTAATAACATCTGTGATCAGCCAAGCGATTTTTCGTCCAAATGACGTTCCATTCTATGATCAGAAAACACAAAATCCTGTGTTATTTTAACATGTTTACATAGTGTTTAATTTTATTAAATTTAATTAATTAAGTTAAATACAAGTCACGCTCGAAAAAGGTTGTAATTTATATATATAAAAGCATGAAAATAATGTTATAGGAGGTATGGCATTTCGTTTCATTTGGACAAAAGATCCTTTTCTTTTCACATATTTATATTTAAAAAGACCAAATGCAGTTTGCAGTAAAACTAAACTAAACTTAACATTTCTATTTACATACTTGGCGCATGTGACATTTCTTTTTACATACTTGGCATGTGAGAACTTATTAAAAATATAATGCTCGGCTCGAAACAGTGGCAGCTTTGAGCTTGCGCTGATTTTGCCAAGCTTCAATAATAAATGAAGTATATAATATTAAATGTAAATGTTAGTCTGAATTACACATATGTGGTAATCGATATATAATTATTTTTGTGAAGATAAAATACTTATGTTATAAAATAAATTGGTATAATTAGATGTCTGTTATATATATGTTATATATAGCTGTTTTGTTATTTCAGAATGCGCCAAAAGTCAAGTCTACCGATTCATCGCTTGAAGAAAAAAGCGCTAGAAAACATCGCAAACAATACGATTAGTTACACCAAAATGCATTTCGTCAACTACATGTCACACCGGAGTTTGTCTGCAACCAATGACACTTGTGCTAACGCCCATTAAGTCACCATTTCGTTCACCATTGTATAAACTACCTCCACCCAAAAAGCGAGCAAAGAAAAGCACAGTCATTCTCAAGATTTATTACAGTCATATCACGGTGATAATTTTCTCATCAATCCCTTGACCGGTTCGGCTGTTTGGGGGAATGAGGGGCAACAATACGGAAATCCTTCTCCAGTCAGGTCTGGTGTGTGCTGCTTAGAGTAATTCATCCATAGAAAGGGATGTCCACTCTTACATTATCCATCCAGCTTTTCTTCTGACGGCCTCGGCGTCGACCTTCCTATAACGTGCCCTGGATAACAGTCTTGCACAGAGATTCGTGCCCGGTGACGTTTCCAAACCAAACCAACTGTACGTAAGCACAACTATTCGTGGTCATGGTAGTGCAGTTATAAACATGCCCTTACTGAAGCTTGTTTCATTCCGTTCACTATTTCTCAATATGAAACAATCAAAAGCAATCCAGTGTAATTTGTCCACTTCATATTGATGGCTTAATTTATTTGCCCATCGATATGTAGAGAGAACATTACCGAATTTGATCTGCTGTTGGCATACATGGTAAAGTCTTCTTGGACCTTGTGTAATACAATCTGATCTCAGTTCTGAAATTTAAATATAATAGCATTCAGTTGACAATATAACATCAAATACATTTTTAAGACATTGAATAAACACACATTCACATATGGACATGAAGAATTTCTTTGCCTATTGATTTTTGTAGTAAAATTAAAAGAATACTTGCGTTATAAATAAAGTTATTGGATGATCACAGATGTCATTACAATTTTATTATTATAAACATCGCATTAAAAGTATAAAACAGAAGCAGTTAAGATGATGTACTCAAAACGTTCAGACGATGTACTCAAACAAAAAACGTTCAGACGATGAACTATTTTCCGAATCCCTCGCCACAGATCTAAAAAAGCTTAAACAACGTGGAAAACCTTGTACGAAATATTCTTAGCATGTTAGAAAGCAGTATCTGTTGTATTTATGTGTTTGTTTGTCATCTTGAATAGCAAACGCGTTAAAATAAAGTATGTTCAGACGATGTACAATTTTCATTGTTTATTGTGTCTGAATGTTTGAGAAAACTACAGAAATCTAAGACAAACGACAATTACCAGAGTACATAAGGAGACTAAGCGGGTACTTTGCGCATAGTTATCATTAATTTCGATATTATACAATATGAGAATACCTTGATTTTCGTCATTAAGCGAGAGCTTTTTCCGCCATTTTGTTCGTACGATGTACTTTTGTGATCACGTGATTCCCCGCAGTGATATCCAATGGGGTCCAAAAAACACACGGTGAAAAAGCAAAGTGATTCAAAGATACACCATCATATGAACAAACATAAACAATTAACAATTAAGATTTTGGTACAAAACGGGATTATTAAGAGTATGCGTTCATCTTAAAATGCACAATATCAAAATTCAACAAGGTTATCACAGATGATTGATGCAACATAGTCTTAGTAAAATAAAAAGTCATATATAATTTCAGACACATATTTTTTACACCTTTAATATTGTCGGGGAGATCGTTAGAGTCTCTTGGTCCAGTATATAAGAACGTATAATTACAAGAAGTATTGTGGACATTAGGTAAAATAAAATGAAATGACTTGGATGCTCTAGAGCTATGAACACAATTTTTCCTTAGATATGAACGACATGTCTTATTAAAGACTTTAGCATGTGATTCAGATGAACATAGTCCTGCCAAGTAATAGAATGCCTTGGAGAGTAACCTTTAATAAATCTGATTATCGTGTTTCGGACAATTTGGAGTTAAGATTTTAGACCTTTATTCAAACCTTCGTACCAGGATGATCAAGAATAATCGAAGTGAAATTGTAAAAGTGCAGATGATAACAATTTACGTGTGTTTAAATCTAAATATCTATTATGTCTATACACGAATTTAAGTTTGCCATTGGCCTTAGAGATAACATGTTGTACAATAGCTTCACCTGATAAAACAGGCATAAGAACTAAGTACTTAACTTGTTTATTACTATTTATCTTATGACCATTACAAGTGACTTGTGTGAACCCGTGCTTGCTTAAATTTCGTTTTGGACCAAACAGAATATATACAGTTTTTCCCAAGTGCAAGGACAACTTATTATCTACCAGCCAGTCCGAGCAATTTTCTAAAACATGACCAAGTTTGGCAGATATAAAATCAGGGTCATTATGGCTAAACAATATTGTGCTGTCGTCAGCGTACAATATACGTTTGCAATCATTATTAATGCTAGTGCCATGTCATTAATGTAACATAACAAATCAGGGGGCCAAGTATGCTACCCTGGGGCACCCCACAAGTGACTGGAAGAGGGGTAGAGGTTGTCTTACCTATGTTTCCTACTTGGCTTCTATCCGTCAGGTATGACTTCAACCATGAAATTGACCGAACACCCATTAACTCTAGCTTCCCGAACAGAATATCATGATTGACAGTGTCGAATGCCTTCTAGAGGTCTAGCATTATCATCCCTGTGTACAGGCCTTTAGAAGTATTCATTTTTAATAGTATCAACGAAATTTATTAGACAACTATCAGTAGAGTATGATTTTCTAAAATCTGACTGGTGATCAATGATAATATTATTTGTAACCAAGTAAGATTTAAGTTGAGTATATACAGCCTCCTCTAGAATGTTTGATACAATACTTAAAATACTCACTGGCCTATAACTACCGACATCCATGGTACTGCCTTTCTTATGTTAAGGTTTAACCCTAGCTTGTTTAAAATCATCAGGGACAACATCTTCAAAAATAGACGAATTTATAATAAAAGTAATGGGGACCTTTAAAACTTCTGCATCATCCCTCAAAAACCTAGCGGGCATGCCGTCTAAACTAGTACTTTTGCTAACATTCAGACTGTTCAGTTCCCGGAGCAAAAATTTCTCTGAAACATGCTTTAAATGCATTTCTCTATTATCTGGATTGTTTTATATAAAATTGGGACAAATGATCAGAGTTAAGGTCATATTTATGTTTTTGGCCTGGAAGCTTTTGAACCAGAACTGAGGCAATATTAGCTAAAAATTCATTTACATAAGTACAAACTTCAACAATATTATGACAAATTTCATTATCTACAGATTATTTTGATTATCAATTTTAGTATTTTTGTAACCAATATAATTTTCTTTGCTTCAAATTTATTCTCTTCTATTGTAGTTGAGTAGTATTCAGACTAAGCAGACTTTATGTTTCTTTGTACTAAGTTTTTGTATTTCAAAAATTGCTTGTAGACATCCCTGTTACCATACTTTTTAAATTGATGTAGGTAAGCATCACGTGACTTAATATCCTCTACAATTTCTGAATTTAGCCATGGCTCAGACTTAGACTTTAAACGAACTTCCTTTACAGGCGCAACATTAACTTATATCTTTAAAATATGTTTAAATGAGTTCCAAGAAACATTTATATTACTGGCTAAAAAACATGGGCTCAAGTCAGCCAAAAGTAATTTCTGTAAGAGAATATCTTTAGTATAATTCTTAATTCCTTATGCAAAAAGTTATCATGTGGTCTCTAAGACCCACAGGTATAACACTATACTGGGATATCTTATCTGTGTTATTACATAAAATATATTCTTAAATCTAGAACAAGTAAGACCAATCATTTTAGGTTCATTAATGATCTGAACAAGGTCAAATAATCTAAAAATAATACAATATTCTTTAAACAGTGGACTATTGTTTTTGCAATTTACATATATTAAAATCACATTGAATGTAAGTTTCACAGTCTGACCTTAACTGTTTTAATACATTTTCGAGTTTGACATTAAAATCATTTTGACCAGGTGGTCTATAAACAGTTCCAATATATATATATATATATATATATATATATATATATATATATATATATATATATATATATATATATATATATATATATATATATAGATATATATATATATATATATATTTTTTTTTTATATGTTTATTTCTAGGTAATAACAGGTCATCGAATGAAAATTCACCACCATCAGTAAGTAGATCAACACTGGTGTTAAATGCAAAGTCATCTCTGATGTAAACACACATGTCACTTCCTTGTCTATTTCGGTCTCTGCGAATAATGGTAAATTTCGGTATATGAACCTCTCCGTCTGTGATAGAGCTATCGAGCCACGATTCTGTAACTGAAATAATGGTTGCTTTTGTTTTCTGAGCAATAATGTTCAGTTCAAGAACTTTCGGTAATAAGGATCTTGCGTTCACATGGATGAAACGAAGGCCTTTCCTGGCGAAACATTGTAAGTGATCATTATCTGCTTTAGTTGGATTTTTGACGTGAGTGTTGTTATTCGAAGAATTAAAATTATTGTCTCGGTCTTCTTTATTGGAGTTTACAAAATGACGTTTGAACGCTGTGCAGCCATTGCAGATGAAATTTACGTTAACTAAGTTTTAACACATTTGTTCGTACAATCATCTGGATACAAAACCGGTACACTCAATGTGAGTCCATTTATGACACTCATCACAATCTATAGCTTTAATTCTACTTGTCCACACTGTATTGCAATTACAATCAATATGATATGCAATCTCTTTCTTCGTTGTTTGTTTTTCTTTTCAAACTTAAGATTTGTGAAGATAACACAACAATTCATTAATCAATTTATATTAGCAAATTAATAAATTCTTATTTTGTTCAGAATTCACTCTGAACCCTCCAGATATTCTCAGAGAACAGAATATATCAAATGTTTAAATTGAAACATTAATATAAAGTACAATGCTTTTTAATTTCCTGATCATACATGTAAATAAGAGTAACTAAGCCGATTATACGCTAATATATTTCCTGGCCTTAGCATTACTGAATGATCAAGGACGTTAACTGTTGTCCATCCTGTAACATAATATTTTTTTCTTCAAATACACAATTCTTTTTTTTAAAGAAAACATCCTCATAATTTTGCATTGGCTAATCTTTTTTTGATTACAGGAAAATACTGTATACATGCTAAACAAATATAATGTAAACAATGCAGGGTGTAATTCATACGATACCTGATCATAATGAGCACTTGTTTCGGTGTTCGCACTTTTGGTTTTGCTCGATCTGTATTTGAAACAAATGAGCGATAGGATGCAGCTTATGAAAACAATTTACAGATAAATATTTTTTATTTCATCATGAACACAGCCATTAATATTGACATCCACAACTTACCATTCTGACAAGAATAGAACATTTGAGTTCACACTCATACATATCATCAAATATAATTTATCACATTCCCAACACATTTAAATTGTGTTGTCACTACAAATGGAAATATGATTGCTTACATGACGTAGAGGGATTGCATAGAAATTTGCTAAAGAAATTTTAATATACAACCCTAGTCAGTTCACAGTATTTCTGCTATCAACTGATCAACCGTATTCAATCATCTAAAATTACATAAAGTAAACATGGAATATAAAGAAGAATCCGCGCACAAAAAATTCTTAACGAAATGGAATTAATGCCAATATAGGTTAAACAGCAAAAAAATAAATGAGAAGTTTGCTACATTTTGACAACTTTAGGGTGAACATATTGTCTTAAAGGGATCTTTTCACGCTTTGGTAAATTGACAAAATTGAAAAAAGTTGTTTCAGATTCGCAAATTTTCGTTTTAGTTATGATATTTGTGAGGAAACAGTAATACTGAACATTTACCATGGTCTAATATAGCCATTATATGCATCTTTTGACGATTTTAAAACCTAAAAATTATAAAGCGTTGCAACGCGAAACGATTGAATAATTTGGAGAGTTCTGTTTTTGTCGTTAAATTTTGTGAAACTACGAAGATTGCTTATATAAGGTATAAAATACGTAAAGTATTGTACTCGGCGGAATAGCTCAGTAGGTTAAAGCGTTTTTACTTCAGGACTCTGGCAGGACTCCAGGGGTCACTGGTTCGAACCCTGCTCCGGGCAATGTTCTTTTCCTTTTTTAATTTTATTCTTGATTTTTTACTGGAGCTTTTACGATCAAATGTTTACATTTATCAATATAAAGCATTTAATGAATAAGTTAAAAAATGCCAAAATCTGTGAAAAGGCCCCTTTAAATCTTTTTGACAGCCATACCGACTCATACAAACAACGTTTTGCTTCAATAGTTTAATTTTAAAATACATTCACTCCACACAGGCACACTTTGATATTTGTTGAGGAAAACAACGTAAAAACTAATAAATTATGTGTTACCGTTGTAATGGTACTTCTCCACCGTTTCTAAACATGTAAACTATGTTGTTAGAATAGTATATTATAACTGCTAATTGCGACCGAAGTTGGTGTATATGTGTATCTCCTTTATTGACAAGCTGTGTTTCAAGCAAAACCCGGATATGATAAAAGTGACTATAAAGGCATTATTCATTCGTTATAATGGTAACATTGTAAAGGGGATCCTCTTAGGTTTCTAAAATATGCAACATTATGTTTTTACAGGATCAGATTACCACTATCGTTAGCGTCCATAGTTAGAATGAGTTCTATGATTGCTGATGCCCAGTTATGTTTACCAAAAAATTGGGGAAAATTAAAGGGGTCATAAATGATATATTTGTCAACGGACCTTCATTAAAATAATACTGCTGTAAAGGGAATTTCATGACTGTCCATAAGTATAAAAAAGTATAAATGTTTGCAATATTAAAAGCGACTAGAACTACAACTTATACTAACTTCGGACGAAAAATACAGCTCACATCTGATATTGAAAACGTATTACTTTTGCATATTTTAGGAACGTCATCCAATCCCACTTAAAGCAATATTATATTGATTAAGGTCGGTTTAACAATATTGCCTTTATAACCAATTTGACCTTTACTGAATTTTATGAAATACAAAATTATGCATTACACAATCTCAACTTCGGAAGCAATTACAGAAACTACGTGCTTATTTAAAAAGAAACAGCATATCATTTGCATAAAATACACCGCGAACATCGCCGTCAATGTGGCCCATCAAATCCTCGAGGAAATGAGTCGGGCTTGATTGATCCGAGTATCAAATTTAAATCTGCAAGCCAGCTAATCCTCAGCTCATTTAATAAATAAGCTCGACTTGATTGATCCGTTGCACATCGAATTTGCTATTGCAAATGAAAAGAAATCCAGAAACAGGAACATAGGTGAAATGGCGAGTTGATGCGGATAAAAGCCACACACCTTGAAATGAAATACATGTTAATCAATACATGTAGATGCAACTTGAAGGTGTGCAAAATTGTCATAAAAAATCTAAAGCATAGTTAGCAAGTAATTTATTATTTTTTTTAATTTTAGAACCGAAAGTAGGATTTCTATACGTATACGTCCATTTCGACAAACGCGATTATTGTTAAGTTTTAAAACGCAAAAAAAACGGATTTCTACCTTGTAACCAACAGATATATTCTAATTGGCAAACATAAAATATGTTTCTTATTTACACTTACATTTACATTCATTTCAAGGTGTGTGGCTTTAATCTTTATATAATTCAATATAAGTATTTTCAAATATAAACAAACGATCTTTAAAAAATAACATGTTATGGAAATTCCGTAGTATTGTTCTGATATTCTAGATGTGTTTAGAAGATCATCACATTTGCCAAACATTTACATGGATATTTTTATGATATCATAGCATAACATTTTCACTATTAAGCGTGTTTTTAAATTGCCTCGATACAAATTACATTCTCAACCTTATTCAACATATAAATTATTGTGTTCTCTATGTTCTATTAATTAGGAAACATACATGCATTCCTATATGAAAACTTTATTTTTAATATACATTTTGTATTTGACGGTAATAACCGTTTTACAAAGACAGTGAATTGTAATCATGAATTAAATTTACACATAAGTATATAGCCTCTGTATGTGGGCATTAGGTAGAGTCCGACCGATAACTGTACAATTGAGGTTAATAGAGGCAAATCTTCCAAGGGCACTATCGCACTTTCACAGATATGACTTTCCTAGTGAGAGTTTATAAAACTGGTCTTAACTTCTAGAAAGTTGTCCCCCAAATCAACGGATTTTGTAAGTAATGATACTAAAATGCTCTGTTTAAAAGCAAAAATATCGAAATGTTAGTTTAAACATATTTATTTCGAACAAGAATATATTTGCACAAGAACAATGTTACTATACACCATTTAAATAAATACATGTTTGAAAAGGATTAGAACGAAAGATGTAATCTTATTTAGTTCTTCTATCAAAATGTTGGCAGACATAAACAATGTTGTTGTTTTTGTAATACTTCACGCTCAAATTGGTGGCATTAAGTAAATTACTATGTATAGAAATCGTGAACAATAAATAGTGAACACACTTTGTTATAATTTCCTGGTTTTCCGGACATTTCCGGGGTTTATACCTTCCCTTAAACTATAAAAAATCATAAGAAAATACGGTTAATGATAATTTTCCGAACTTAACGATCTTGCTGTAGGTTTTTCTTTACCTGAAAATAAAAGTGTTGTTAATGGCAAACAAACAGATTTACAATGTACCCGAAACGGTTATCATAACTTAAAGTCGTTTTTCTCGGAAACGACGTACACACATGGTGTACCATTGAGTGTAACAGCAAACAAGCATGATATTCATTGTGCGGTGATCACAACAGTCTTATATATTTAAAACGTTGAACATTCAGCTTCGAAATACAAAGCTTACCCAATACCTAACTGTGTATTCAATGGTATGTTAAATGTTGAACAATTACGTATATCTCTCCTGTCGACGATGCTTAATGTTATATTGTTTTAAACAATGTATTTAGTACTCGTAAGAAGTACCATACAAAAATAGCTGGAGGCGTATTATATGTCTCCTTTCTGTTAGTAGGAAGTGCTGCTGATACGGTTTTAACTACTTAACTAGTAAAAAACAATGTACAAAAATTTAGAAACAATATAAAACGCAAGTATAACATAAGTAAGAGATAAAGCTGTAGTGTATATGCACTAAGTAAGTTCCGAATAGATTAGAAAAGGTTTTGTGACGTAATGAGTATTGTTCATGAAATGAATTGACGTAAACAATATGGAAATCGCACCGTACATGCTTCAAAAGCAATGCATTCGTGTCTTACGATCCGTTTTAGTCACTGCTGAGAAGTTGTTACATGTACAAAGTGATTGGTTGAAAATTGAATAGATTGTCAATTAGGATAACAATTGTTTTCTGTTTGAATTTAGCAAGCAAAGAAACGTGGTATGTATCTTCAATCGCGCCACAGTGGTACAATGGATGATTAAAATGTGAAAATATTTTTCATTTGCTGCAAAACATTCTAAAACGTTATGAATCATATCAGATATCCGCTCACCATCATAGCATGAATTGGGATTGTTTGTTTAACTTGTTTTAGATTTTCTTTGAAAGCCGCGACAAAAGGAGGCTTAATTACAGATTCCGGTAGAATGTTCCATACGTTAAAAGTTGATGTGATAAAATATCGTTAAAAAGCTGCGATTTACTTCTTATCTTCTGAATAACGAGGTTGATAGGCCGTTCGTACACCAATTCTATATGGGATCAATGAATACAGATATGAGGTAAAAGTTAAAAATGCGTCTTGTAAATGAAGGTCAATCTATGTTTGTGATTCTTATTTAAATGTTCGCAAGCCATTACACTGTCCATATTCTGCAATGATGTCAAACATGTTAACCACTTATTAATATGTGTACTTCATCTCAGCCTAAACCAACCTAATAACCCAAAATAATATAACCTTTATCAAACATAATGTTAACTTAGCGTACTGTCAGTTTAACCCAACATATTGTAAACCTAATACAGCATATTGCTAACATAACCCAACATAATGATAATTTGACACAAAATAATGTCCGCTTAAACTTACTTTAAATGACCATAAGCCACATATTGCTAACTTAGCCCAACAAAATGCTACGTTAACCCAACATAATGTACACTTAAACCAACAAAATGTCACCTTAACCAAACACAATGTTACCTTAGAAACAAAAGATATTGATAAGGTGAAAAAACCTCATGGCTACCAAATGAATATATCAGTTTCTCTCAACAAAAAAGCCGTTAGCTTATTTAGAGTTACGAGTTTGTTCTTGATGAGAGCACTGAGATTTCGCTATTTTATTTCCCGAGAGTGCGTCGTGAGAATTACCTTACTTTGATATCGCACGAAGAAATATAAATTGTCATAGTGATCTAATACTCGGCTAATTAAGATTTATCTTTTTTCTTGTCAGGAATATATTTTATTTGAGCATGTTTTACTAATGCTTAAAACGCTAAACAACCAGCTATGTAACAATTGTATGTTCATGTCTTATTTACGCTATTGATAATCAAAGTACTGGCAGTACTGGTGTGACGATGCTTTTGAAGAGGATGATTATAAAACATCAATTTAAGTCTATCTATATCACGACAATTGTGTATGTTGATACGAACATTTGGATACGATAAACAATTTGGGTACGAAAATTTTGGGTACGAAAAAAAAATTTGGTACGAAAAAATTTTGCGTACGAAACATTTTTGGTACGAAAAAAAGTTTAGGGGTACGGGAAAGTAGTACCCGTGGGTAACTTGACCCATTGAGCGAAACTGGGAGGCGGGTCACATTCTTGTTCATTAAGTATGGAAATACCTTCATGATGATTCTCGAAAGTAGGTATGAGCACATAGCCGGACCATGTGAGCTCAATCGTATGAGCACTTGACTATACGAGTTCGCCCACGAACATATGGATAAGTTAACTAATAGCGAAATGACCTTACACATGTATATGCTGAAATCTAACAATCGAACGAAATATCAAACATGGTATGTACACTTAAGTGGTTGTGTAATTTCTGTTAGAATATCGTATTCAATATGTAAATTTTAAATGATTGTGCCCGCACTTGTGTTTGTTGCCTTGTTTGAGTCTATACGCGCCTAGGCTGCACCCAGTGTGTGTATTTGTGGTTTTCCAAGGTAATGAGTTACCTCCGCGCTGAGGCTGCATAATGTTGGGACCCGGAGTGTTTCCAGCACTCCTACCTAATAAGATTAGATTGACGACAGTTGGGACGAATTTTAATGATAGCTGCAATTTCCAGCTATTTGTTTTGTACTGAAATACTTTTTTAATTTTTTTTATGGTCAAATGCTGCGGTGGGGGGATGAGATTATCCGGAAAAAAACACCTGTCCGGAATGGTGACCACAAAACATACAAAATATAACATTGCCCCGGGAGCGGTAATCGAACCGTTGTCGTAAAGGTGAAAAAGCGAACGTCCTTACCACTGCGCTAGCGGGACGGACAATTTCGCAAAAAAATGTTGTTTTATTTATATATATCATAGCAGTGCAGCGTTTACAATTTGCAGGTTCGAAATCGTTCGCATTCTTTAGTTTTGTGATCACGTAAAAAGTTAATTTTACATGTTTTTATTCGCAATTTATTTACTAAATCAAGAACAAATATCAAACAGAATAGAGAAAATATATAGTTGTTTCATTGGTCCATAAAAATAAAATGGATGTAAAATTGCTTATTTGAAATAAACGTTCTGATACACTCTGTTTCCCGAGGATATGCTGTTCTATTAATATTTACCTTTATCAACACGAACGACAACTCTGCTAGGAGAATGTAATCAATGAAAATCAACGAGCAATCTCCTACGCAGTGGCGTTTGCCAAGGGAAGTAACTGAAAAATCGAGTTATCTCATGCGGAATGGCTCGGTCTTTTACATAGGTCGCCATTGTGAAGATTTTTTACTGGTTATCAAACCTTGGACGCTGCTGTTCCAGCATCGTCAAAAAGCACTGTTTTAGCTAACAGATATGCTATTGATTATGAATGGATCAACTGATGCAATATTGTTGACTTGTTTTATTTAACGTTAGACCACTATATTTATATTTATAATCAGCTCTAGCTACGCATAATCACCAATAAACAAACTCGCTTGCTTCTATTAAACGATGTATTATAACGGCAAATTCAAGAAAACATAACAACCTAATTTAAAATGAAATGCGAATATTAACCGAAATCGCCTTTCAATTCCAAAATTACGTCACAGATGTTAACCTATTTCGCAACACCTTGCGATAATCCTACTTATCTTGCAGCAAGTCAGTGCATAACGTAAATTTTGCATGTTAACATTTCCACAGACCTTAAAGAAAGAGACACCATAATTCGTATTGCGCCTGTACGATTAATTCAAATGGGCTAACATGTGCTGAAAGTACGACTTTGTCTTGCACATTTGTATGAACAAAGAAGAACCATGAGTTTCAGAATTTATTGAGCGTTCTGCGTTTGTGGTAAATAAAGTGAGTATCGCACATGTCGATTGTCAGTTTACATAAACTAGTTTCTGAACGCTGAATGTTTAAGCGTGATTGTGTATGGGCTTATTTTAGCCAGATTATAACACATTTAAATGGAGAACACTGGCAAACTTTACGCTTTCGAAAAGTATTGAATTTCCGCGCGACTTTTCTGATTTTATACGAGCTTTGTTAGGAAACAGCACACAGTTACAATCCTTGCAAAGGCCGTGTGGTCTTCCGTGCAGGATCATCCCATGGCCCTCCCCTTCTCGCGAACGAAGATATACATAAACAATCAAAGCCTCTTTGTTCAACATACCACAAGAGGCTAACGAACTCGTGTGACCGCCTGAAAATCTCAGGGGTCTCTTGAATAAACATACATGTTAAGGTATATACTCTTAATAAAACTGCAATACATGTAATGTAATGCACTAATAATTGTATATAATGTGGTAAAATCGGAACATTATTTCAGTTAAATATTTGAGCAAAGCATGATGCAACAGTCTTGAATTTGCTCTCACTTGTAAAGCTTAGTAAGAGGATGATATCGTCCGATATAAACGTACATGGTTTTAAATGTGAAAGCCATTTGTTTGCTTCGAAATGATTGAAAGTTACACATTCAAATGGATTGGTCATTTTACCTGTGGTATTTTGCACAAATGGTTTGTTTAACAATGCTTTGTATATGTCCATACATAGTTATTTGTGTAGGTTACACAACGAACGAAGTGGTTACACAATGATGTTAATCGGTGCATCACCATTGATTGTGGCTATTTAAACAGCGTCGTTGTTTCGTAACCATGGTGTGTTTTGGTCAAAAGGCATCAATTGTGTTATTCTGATTATTTGGAGCAAAACCATACACTATTTTAGGTCGAAAAAGCGTTCAATCCCTGCATAGGATATAGAGGTTGTAATTGCTTGACTATACATAACGGTACTTATTGTTACTATGATTTAAATGCTATGTTAAACAGGAAAACAGAAAATCATAAAAGACCATACATAAAAACGACAGAGAAACGAAATTTGTCAAACATTAGCAATTTTACCAAATAACTGGTACACCTCACGCACCGATATTTCCAAGTAAATATATTGTTTATGTTTATATGTACTTTACTTTGTGAGATCAATGAAAACAAAATTGCGTTTGGCGATGTTTTTGTTTAAATATGTTAAAATAGCCCTGTCAAATCTAAATATGCGAACATGCATACGCTGACATTTTTAGCGAAAGACGATATTGTAGTTAAAATGGAAATTGAAGCACTTAATAATAAAACTGCATATTAAAATTTTGACAAAATAAAGAGAAATAAAACTCGATTTTTATGCTACTTATAAAGGGTGTGGAGTTTTATAACTAAGAAAGTTCCTATACACCAAGCAGCAGCTGCCATACGTCAACAGTATTTGGTCTTTTCATGACATGGAGTCACTGACAATATATGACCATCTCTGATGAAAGACTTAACATGCTTGAATATCAACGAGTTTTTTTTATGTCTACGAACTGTTTAACAATTCACTGCATTCAGTAAAGAAATATAATTACATTTTACTTTGCACTATTATAAGAAAATAAGAGAATTGTAATTACATAGTGTAAGTTTTATGCGTAAATTAAATGTTCGATATTGTTTTCAGTAATTAAATAATCGTATGAATGAATCCATGGTATTAATGCACTAATTATATTTTTTTCCATGAATGCTTTTTTGTAATCAAGTACAACGGCATACGTTGCTTTGTGCGCAATAGTTTGTTAGAACATGACGTTTATTCAAAAAAATGTTAAAATGCAATTACAAAATTCGTGTCAAAGCCTGGTTCTCGAGTTATATTTTTTAAAAATTAAACACAGCGACTGCGTTTTACTCCATTACTGAATTGAAATTCATTTACTTATCTATTCTGCGTTCATTCGGCAAAGTGGTTGAAAGTATATTTCTCGTAAACCTATATGAGAATGCATCTTGGTTTGATATTGTCCCTTGTTTCGCCCTGTCTGTTCCGCAAAAAAGGCCCCATACCTACAAGTGTGTGGTGTGCCGTTTATAACTGCTTATTGATAAAACTTTAAAACGTATTTATTCGTAATATAGCAGTTTCGTGTATATGCTTTGAGTTCAACATCATATGTTTTAAAATTAGTTTTTGACACGTGCCGCGTGTAGCTCACACAGACGCATTGCCAGTGCGGTACAAAGTTGTCATACCCTCATTATAGAATGTGGTGTGTCGTCTGTATATTAAAAAAGAATATTTAATATTTCCAATGCAGTCTTGCTTTTTTGTTATGAGCACCAATCAGATAGAAATATATGCATGAGGCTATTATTAAAGTGATATTATGGGCATCTAGCAGTTTAAAGGTGTATATCCCAACCGTTGTTTATTTTTGGGGTTTTCACTTCATATACACTTATAGTTGTTAATGCAACATCAACATACTAAAACAATATCCCGGAAAGAGAAAAATAATGCATTTGAATATCAACCGTCCTTTTGTTTTACTACTGATCATGCATGTACGATGTGAACCTAAGTTTAGATTTAGTGCAGATTCGTTCATACGACACAAAGACACAATTTTGTTTTACGGATCATTTCGGCTTAGAGGACTGGGTGAATCACGCAAGAATATTGAATATAAAATAGAATTTTATAAACAACTGGTAACAAGATGAGTTGCAGATAATTGGTCAGTAACCACATTTTAACATACTATTTTGTCCTGTTAATTCTTTTCAGCTCAATTCAACAGTAAAAAATGCCCATAATATCACTTTAAACTCATTGTAATATTAGGTTATCAAGCTGAAAATAAAAAAAGTATTTTTCCGCTCATTCGACCAGAGCTAATGAAGGGTGGTTTGGTAGGTCGGAAAAAAAATGATTCTACGTTTGTCTTGTTATAATTTTCGTCTTTTCGAAATACTCTGTATGATTTCGTTTATACGTTACATAATGTCTGGGTTTTTTTAAATAATGGTAATTTTGGTAGGTCGATTGCTAAACAGGAATCAGCAATATGTTTTAGTAAAGTAAATAATACAACTCCAGAGTGATTATTAAACCTGTGTTTGTATTATGAGAGCAGATTACTAGGGAACACACAACTTAATTTGTGGCATACTCTTGACATGATAAAAACTTAAATTTCCATAAAAAAACATTCATAAAATGCCTCACATCAAATGAGCTTTTCGTGTAACTAGTTGCAACTATTGGATTTATATTTGCTTAATCTCTAGTATAAATTACTTTCTGGTAAGCTTTTACTACAAAAGTTTCTTTCTGCACGAGATTAGCTAATGTCTATATATTAGTATCACATTAAATGATCATTTCATTCGTCGAATAAATGTATGTAAGTGTTAGGGTTTTATTATCACAAACACTGCAACTTTCGCTATTCTTAAAAGCAGTAGACACTTGTAACCAAAAGACAACGTTTGCTATGACAATTTTTTATCGGATATTACAACGCATGGTTTCATAAGCCGATCAATAAACTGAGAGTTCACAAACACTGGGGCAAACAACCGTGGGTTAACATAGAGTTTATAAAGTTTACTTCCTCCACTGTTTGTGACCTCCAACGAGGGAATAAAAAGGAACACCTACGTAAAAACAATGAAACGCCAAATAAACCAGAAGGAGATAATACACAGGTCGTTGAAGTTCAAATTTAAAAATGAATCTTGGTCAACGGTTCGCCTAATTTATGTATCTTTTACATAAATAAAGTTGACTTGCGTGCACATTTTTATGCCCCCCTTCGAAGAAGAGGGGGTATAGTGCTTTGCTCATGTCGGTCTGTCGGTCTGTCTGTCGGTCGGTCGGCCCGTTCACCAGGTGGTTGTCAGAAGATAACTCAAGAACGCTTAGGCCTAGGATCATGAAACTTCATAGGTACATTAATCATGACTCACAGATGACCCCTATTGATTTTGAGGTCACTAGGTCAAAGGTCAAGGTCACTGTGACCCGAAATAGTAAAATGGTTTGCGGATGATAATTCAAGAACACTTATGCCAAGGATCATGAAACTTCATAGGTAGATTGATCATGACTAGCAGATGACTTCTATTGATTTTCAGGTCACTAGGTCAAAGGTCAAGGTCACGGTGACCCGAACTAGTAAAATGGTTTTCGGATGATAATTCAAGAACCCTTATGCCTAGGATCATGAAACTTGATAGGTAGATTGATCATGATTAGCAGATGACCCCTATTGAATTTCAGGTCACTAGGTCAAAGGTCAAGATCACGGTGACCCGAAATAGTAAAATGGTTTCCGGATGATAACTCAAGAACGCTTATGGCTAGGATCATGAAACTTCATAGGTACATTGATCATGACTCGCAGATGACCCCTATTAATTTTCAGGTCACTAGGTTAAAGGTCAAGGTCACAGTGACAAAAACATATTTACAAAATGGCTGTCACTACAACTTAGAGCCCATATAGGGGGCATGCAGGTTTTACAAACAGCCCTTGTCTTTACATTTAGAGTGTTAAAATTGATCTACGCTTGGATCTGATTTTGTACGGTTTAATAATGTTTTATCGATTAATTATGTTCACAGCATATCGTTTTGTGGTTGATTTTGCTATGAAAGTCATTTAACAAAACACACGCAGCACAAATAAGTTTTTAGTAACGTTAGTTTTTTTTTAACTAAGATGAATTATTCATTGAATCAATCATGCTGAAGAAAAGACTAAACTGACGGACAATGCGGACGAGATCCCCCATACGAAGGGCCCCGTAGCTGTTCGAAACAACATTTAACTGACTTCCTTCTTAATTACTTTTTGAGCTGCCCATGACACAAAACAAGCTTGCTTTTTGTTCTATTGTTGCATAACATAGATCAAACAGTAAAGCTCGAGCATTTGTCCGTAAATATAATGAACGAGTCCTATCAACTCTTCTTGAAACTAAAAACCAACTTTACTTATTATCAAGGCAGCATTCGATATAACATCGTGAGATACCAATAAGTGCGGTCGTGAGATACCAATTAGTACATCGGACTGTCCTTGTTGGTAACTGAACCCACGTCTTGTTGGTTTGATATTTGAATATACTTAATGAGATATGTTACATTTCTGTAGCAACGCCGTGTATTGTATTGTTTGAGCGACTCAGTCTAATCGCTGAAACAATGAAAAAACGTATTGTTATGCAACTATTGTAAAAACAATCATGTACTATAATACAAAGAACAATAAATTATTGTCCTGCAAATATATAGTATATTTAGCTATTGAAAAACGGCCACTTTAATTTACCGACGTGTTTATTTATAATAAGGGTATATTGTTCTGTGTTTGATGGCCAGAAGGCATTAACCTTACAAACAACATACACACACACACACATATAAGTCCTTTTTTAAGATATCGCATAACGTTCACTTTCATTTTTACCGATTTTTCGTGTATATTTATAATGTAGTGTTCTGTGTTGTATGGCCTTTTTTCATTTAATTTACAAACACACTCAGCGAAGGGTTATTCATCGTCGGATTATGTTTCTTGAGTTGGGTTGTTCATACATCCAACAACCATTAATACAACTGACTGAATTGTATCATCATTCAATCAAAATGGTTACATTTACGTTATTCAATTCTGGCTCCACCTAGAAGATGTTATCTTAAATGTTACTCTCGAGAATCACAAGTTATTGTTTACATAGCAAACAAACGCGTATTTACATAAATTGTTGTGTGTAGAATCAAAGGTAAGGTAGACACTTAAATTTTGTTTTATCATAATAACATCATTTCAGTGAAAACGTTTTTAAAGGATATGATTATCGATATAAAACTATGTCTAAGATCAATACAAATGACAATTAAAATTCGAATTGATTTAATACAACGTTATATTTTCGGAACTGCTCACTCTTTTTGTATTTTTTATTGATAACAACAAGTAATATTTATTTAAGAATGAATGTAGGTAAATGCAATTCGATTATCATAATTCGTATGTACATAAATAGTACCAATACAGTTCACTTGTTGGTCACTCATGTCATCTAATCTGCTTTATTAAATATTTTCTATTCATCTCTTACTTTTAAATTTGCATTCAAGCAAATGAGATCGAGATCCGTGTATATTTTGATTTTGATTATCAGTACCTAAATGTCACGTAACTTCAACATAAAGTAGTGAAACGCACTTGATAAGTACGATTATATAAACAATGTCGATATATACTATATGTTACTGAAAGTGACGTCATACAATTTCACGTTATAAAGCTAACTCCGAACAGTGTCATTGCATTGTAATTTGCAATATGCACAAAAACTGTTTATATTGTTTATTCGGAGTGTATCTCTGTTGTTCAAATGTACATAGCCCGCGATGCAAAATTTTCAACGAAACAGAAACAAAAATGAAGAAAAGATTCTCAATAAACGAAAATATCCCTAGTGGAAGCCATAGCAGTGTTAGGTCGGGTATTGATGTGCCTATTTGACTAAGTCCAGGGAGCTTACCGGGAGCATATACGGGAGCTTACCGGGTTCAAGTGAGGTTAGTTGGAACTAAACTTCCACGATGGCTTCGTTTTCGTGTTTTCGTGAAGGAGTGAGTCTCCGTCCAAAAGTAGGTAAGTATCAAGTTCACAATAAGATCAGTTGATGTGGCTGTGTTGGAAGTGTTCAAAAACATAAGTCATGCAAGTAATATTTAATTGTTAATAAAGGTTGTGTAATAGGCATTTTGTATATATATATCATGGAGATGGAGTTTCAGTTATTGTGCATTTTTATCATCCTTTTCAATTGGTCATTTGACCATTGTAACATCTGTTTATTTACGCATTCATTTTTTACCAATACAGTGGACAGGAAATAATAAGTCTACATGGGTAACCCAAATAATATTATATGGCACGCCACGACTAGAGAAACTCTAGCCATAATGTCAAAAGGGATATACATTCAATGGAATAATTAGTTTTATGAAATAGAATCGATTGTTTGCACGGTAAAATATAAAAAGACATTGTTTTCATTCTAAATTGTAATCATTTAGACATCTTCGTACACACGCTATTGTACAATTGCAAATACGGTTACATCTATTACGCTAACAAATGTGTAATTATTTGAAGCCAATTAAATGAATCGAATAAAAAGGCAACATATTAACCTAACATGCAGCGCAAAAATAAAGCTGCGTTCTGCTAATATGTGTTGTGTGAATTACAACGTTCTTGTGTGAAATATGTACATGTTTTTAGTGAACGAGTCATTCATAAACGTTTCAATATACGTTTCAGTTTCAGAGCTTTTATATCGTATTGATATTTTTAAATATACAGAAACGTTATATGAATGTTTATAATACTTTCTTTTATTTAATTTAAAAGTGTTTTAAAACAAATTTATGCACTTTAATTGACATTAACGGCTTAATCTGAGTATTGAATAACAAAACCAAAATTGTCCAACTAACGTTTTGCTTTGTGTAATATAAATTTTTCTATTAACAGATATTTAAATATGAACACGTAATGCCTTTAGTTTCAGCGGTGGCTATAATATAAGAAATGAGCTTCGAATAAATAAATAAAAACTAAAAACGATTATTTTCTCTTTTTTTTATGAATAAATAAAGACGCAATTCTAACTTACGTGTAACTTCGTTTAGTACTTTCTTCAATGTGCTTTAAAAATAAGTATTCATGTACATTTAATATAAGTAATCTTTTCTGTCAAACAGGTTGGAAAGATTCCTGCACATGATATAAATTGAAATTAATACGGAGCTGAAACTCACTGTAAGGAGAAATTTTGTGAAGCGTCATTACCAACGTGTGATAATGGAATTTAGTGTTTTTCAGCGTAAATCTTCCGAAGTTTGTGCAAAATGATCTTCAGAAGCGATGAAAGAAAACATCGTTTCTATGATCAAAAGTAAAGGATATAAATCCGCTTTATTAACTGTATTAAAAGGCGGGGATTAGTTTTCAACGAATGTGAAAATTATCTTTTATTTTACCATTAATTGCCACTCTGAAAATTGTTAATTGTATAAATGAGTTTTGCTTCTTGTGTAGTGTTTTAGCCATTCGTTCGAATATGTTCTTATCAACATAACATTTCTTTAAAAATAACCGGCCCTTGGTCGATATCCACAATCACACCATACGTGTGTTTAATGATATATTCGATACACATGTATTTGAGTTTGCAAATGTGGGCAAGCTCTGTGCTGTATACACACTGGGTTCACATCGGTCATAAAATATAACATACATGTAATATTTGATTAAAATATGAAAATAGTATTATATTGATATTATTTTTTATGTCGAGAGTAACTCAGCAAACAGATCATTTAAAGGAATAAAACAAAACTAGCAAAAGCATGTATAAATTGTTTTTATGTACGTGCGAAATCGTTAGATAATAACAGTGTGGATTTGTAAGCGTGTTATCTTACAAGTTCTAACAACACGTGTCTGCACGATAATTAGTTTTCCTAATTCATGCGATAATTAGAAACGAATACAATATATATATCATTCACACGATCATAGATGAAACGGTAGAATCGGCTCAAGTTTTTATAGAAGAATCCAGTCTAAAGCAAGAACCGCATGTTACGTGGAAAAAGTTATGGGTCAGTTAGATGTGAACTAATTATCAAGTAAAAACAAAAAAGATGTTCTGAAATAGAGGTAACGATTTTCCATGTTCTTTATATTTTCATAACACGTAATTTATCTTCTTAACACCGTTTCTTTCGAACAACGTTTTCGTTCAAATAGTTTAAGTATTGCTCGTGTGCTGCTTTTAAATGAAGCAGTACAGGCTTTAACATCTTTTAATTGTTTTAAATTTAGCAATACAGGCTTTAACACCTTTGAAGATACATATTGGAAAGCGGAAGGTGTTACATGGGCAATAACTGAACGTCACAGTACACTACTATGCGCAATTTGTACAAAAGATAAAGTCCCGAAACAAAACCAACTCGAAATAAGATGCTTTAAAAAATGTAAAGACTTAATATATATTCACACTTATATTTTCCAACGTCTGCAGTCTACTTAAAAATATCGTCGATGTTAACATCAATAAATTGCTATTTAATCAAACACCAATGGTCGTTATAAATATAATCGTTCATAAATAGTTTAGTAAATATTACATAACTACTCGCATATCTATACATAATGCCGCGGGAATGCCAATAACAAATTACACCATAATCCCTAATTAAGACAGATCGGGACGAAATATTAAAAGTAAATAAATGCTAACACAACGGCATGCCTGATTTATATCAACTAGTTTATGTTGAACGTACTGTAAGAACAAGGGCATTAGTAAGTATTATATATAATACACAGTTGGTGTACGCAACGCTTGCAACGAAAATTAATTACCTACTGAGCATCTGTCTCTACCTTAGTATTGTAAGGACATTTTGCTCTGAAATATATATTGATTTCACGATAGTGTTTATTTCACATGATATTTGTAGATACAATGTAGCGTGTATTATACCTGATAGATCTCTAATGCCGGGAATTTATAGGCCGAATGAACGTATATTAATGAGCATACGTGTGTTCATTGACTGTTGACTCTCGAGATGAATTTTTGCATATAAAATTAAGAAATACGTTATTCGAAAGAACACGTTGGTAATATGTTAGCCCCATCATCTTCTTTTCAAAACAGTCTGTTTTTTGCACATACAGATTGTCATATAATTTGAATTTAAACAGCAATACATTTCTATTTAGTTAAACCCCATACGTCGTTAGTAATGAAATAGTTCAGCGCTTGCATATGTGCATATAATATAAGTACTCAAATTGTTATACATACTGGCACTTTCCGCGGATACGACAATTATAAATCAAATATTATCGCCAAATTTTATAAGTGCGTTCACACCGGTAGTCAAACTATATGCCCCTCGTTTATATACTATTGAACGTACGATAAATACACGGATATTAATAAGAAAAACGTTTAATTAACACAATATTATAGCAAGATGGGTGTTGCCATCGTAGTTGAAACGCCTAAATTTAAAATTACTCAAAGCGCTGAAGACACTGAATTTGTTCGCTGTTGTATAATCTTAGACGTAACTCAGTTTTCAAAATTATGTTAAAGCTTTTTTTTATCGCAAGTTTGAAATGACCACAACAAATTAAAAAATGTGTAAAGAGTGTGTCTTAAAGGGATCTTTTCACGCTTTGGTAAATTGACAAAATTGAAAAAATTGTTTCAGATTCGCAAATTTTCGTTTTAGTTATGATATTTGTGAGGAAACAGTAATACTGAACATTTACCATGGTCTAATATAGCCATTATATGCATCTTTTGACGATTTTAAAACCTAAAAATTATAAAGCGTTGCAACGCGAAACGATTGAATAATTTGGAGAGTTCTGTTTTTGTCGTTAAATTTTGTGAAACTACGAAGATTGCTTATATAAGGTATAAAATACTTCAAGTATGTATACTCGGCGGAATAGCTCAGTAGGCTAAAGCGTTTTTACTTCAGGACTCTGGCAGGACTCCAGGGGTCACTGGTTCGAAACCTGGTCCGGGCAATGTTCTTTTCTTTTTTTAATTTTATTCTTGATTTTTTACTGGAGCTTTTACGATCCAATGTTTACATTTATCGATATAAAGCATTTTATGAATAAGTTAAAAAATGCCAAAATCTGTGAAAAGGCCCCTTTAAAGCACAGGTCGAGATGTGTTGGTGTTTTTTTTTCAAATCATTGATACAGCTAACCAGTGTGCACAGACTTATCTTATTTGACATGCATTAAGCCCCTTTTTTCCTGAAAGCAGCCAATATGTACAGATTTCAATGATAAACACTAGACCGGCCAACATTTTCTTACAAGCTGTTAAATACTTTTGAATACTAAATCATGTAGTATACCAGTGGGAACTCTAAACAGGCCGATGCGGTGGTTAGGGCAGACGCTTTTAGCATTTGGTCATCTGCTTAATTTTACTGCAGTTATCCACACAGGCAGTCACGGGTTACGGTTCCTAGCGTAGTAAAGCCCATACTGATTTGCAAAATTGCCTCAACATTATTTGTGAGCTTACGTTCATAAATAAAAACCATACTGAACATTGTAATGATATATATATATATATATATATAAGATAAATAATTTATAAATATAAATATATAATATAAATATGAATTTATAAATATATAATTATATAAATATAAATTTATTAATATAAATATAAATACAAATATAAATATAAATACAAAAATAAATAATATATATATATTGATCGCCCACGTAATAACAAAGACTCAGAACGATATAACAATTTTGGGAAAACACTCGTTGAACTGTGTTGTACGCAAGGTATGCATATTTTAAATGGGCGTAGCTACGATGATTTTTTAGGAAATTTTACATGTCTTACAAATAATGGCGCTAGTGTTGTTGACTACCATGTTGTATCCACTGAGCTATTTTCTCATATTACTTATTTTTGTGTGGAGATTAGGGATGAGTCTGATCATTTGCCTATTAGTTCTAAAATAGTTTTGGGGAAAAAGAAAATTATTCGTGCTAATTGCGGCAATCAACATTACTTTAATAACGGTAGCGAACACTTACCAAAAATAGAAAAGTATAAATGGAAAGACGCACACAAGCAAAATTTCATAAGAGTATTTGAAAACAGTTTTAACATTCAGCATGCGCAAATATTTGAAGCAATCGCGTGCACGGATATTGACGAAGCGATCGATAAAATTTTAAATTTGTACAAATACGCTGCATCCGATATGAAGGCTAATTATAAAACACACTATCTTAATAAAAATGACAATTCATTAAATCAACCGTGGTGGGATAGAGAATGCAACGCAGCTAAACAAACGAAGTACGCAGCATTACGAAGATTCCGTTTAAGTAATGATGCATCGGATTATCAATACTATATATCACTCCGTAGAGGGTTTAAAAATATGTGCTCGGACAAAAAACAAGCGTATCAAACGACGAAAAGAAACGAATTGGTTTTATCGCGTACTAAACCAAATTTGTTCTGGAAATTAATAAAAGGTAGTCATAAGACGAAAAACAAAGATTCTTGTAATATAGATCCATTTGCATGGTACGATTATTTTAAAGGCCTTCTTTGTAAAGAAAATCAACCAAGTCTAATTGATATACAGCTAGAGGTTAACGAAACTGAAGATAATCAAGATCAAATTTTAAACTCAGAAATCACGAACGAAGAAATAATAAAAAGTATTTCAAAACTCAAAGATGGAAAATCGCAAGGGACCGATGGCCTTGGGGCAGAATTTTATAAAAGTACGATGCATATGATAAGTCCTTTACTTCGAGATTTATTTAATAAGATTCTAAATACAGGGCATTTTCCAAATATCTGGCGGGATAGTATAATTGTGCCGATATATAAGTCAGGCGCTACAGATGACCCCTCTAATTATAGAGGTATATCATTAATTAATGTAATGTATAAAATATTCTCCAATATCGTATACAACAGATTATGCAAATGGGCAGATTTTAACAATAAAATAGAAGAAGCACAAGCCGGTTTTCGCAAGGGATATTCAACCATTGATAATTTATTTACTCTTCAAAGCATGGTCCAAAAATATACGTGTAAACCTGGTGGTAGGTTTTATGTTCTATACGTAGACTTCCAAAAAGCATTTGATAGTTTGATTATTCATAAACTATTTACAACTATGTGTAAAAATGGGGTCAAGGGGAAGCTTTTTCAAGTATTAAAATCGATGTATTCAAATCTACGCGGATGTGTACGGGTAAATGATAAAAATGTCACGCAAAACTTCAATTGTAACATCGGCACTAGGCAAGGGGACGTAACCAGCACTATAATTTTTAATTTATACATGAACGAGTTGTCTACCTTTCTAAAATCTAAAGGTCATAGGGGTATTTTTATCACCGAAGATATTTCAGACATTATTTGCATTCTTTTTGCCGATGACGTTGCGAGTTGCGCCGATACCGCGATCGAGCTACAATCACAATTGAACTCTATATCAGAATTTTGTGATAATACTGGTATGACAATTAATCAACAAAAGACTGAAATTATTGTTTTTAGAAATGGAGGTCCGCTAAGAGCATACGAACATTGGGCCTTAAAAAATAATCCCGTAAATGTCACATCTGTATATAAATACATGGGTCTTCTTTTTACACCCAAATTATCATGGAGGAAAGCGAAAGAAAAACTTGCAGCTCAAGCCCGAAAATCTATTTTTGCTATTAAATCATACCAAAGAAACTTTGGATATTTTTCATACACGGAATATTTTAAATTGTTTGATTCAATGGTTAAACCCATACTTACATATGGCTCTGAGATATATGGAATAGAATTCTCATACATTCTCGAAAAAGTACAAATCGAGTGTTGTAAATATTTCCTTGGTGTAAATAAATCTGTAAATGATAGCACTGTATTAGGAGAATGTGGTAGATTACCTCTTTGTATAGAACATCATGTAAAATGCGTTAAATATTGGTGTAAATTGATAAGTATGACAGAGGATCGATATCCTAGAAACTGTTATATTATGTTAAAGCGGCATGACGAAATCGGAAGAACTAATTGGGTGACATCTGTAAAAAATATTTTGTACCGTTATGGATTTGGTTTTGTTTGGATAAGTCAAGAGATAGGAAATGTGGAATTATTCTTAATGTCATTTAAACAAAGATTGATTGATTGTAATACACAAAACTGGCTTGAAGCTCTTGGAAATTCACCAAGATGCGATACTTACAAACAGTTCAAATCTATGTTAAACCCAGAAAAGTATTTGTTTATCGATATACCATTTTATGTTCGAAAGTCAGTTGCTAGATTCCGTTGTTCAAGCCATAAATTAGCTATTGAAACTGGTCGACATTTAGGAATTTCAAGAGAAAACCGATTATGTACATATTGTTCAGTCGTTTTTAATAATATGTGTATTGAAGATGAGTTTCATGTATTTTTTAAATGTCCAAAATTCAACCAAGAAAGGCAAATGTATATCTTTTCATGGTACAATGGTGAACAAAATTTCTTAAATTTTTGCAATCTTATGCAAATCTCTGATGAAAGTAAACTTAAAAGCATAGCCTTTTTTGTAACTGAAATAATGAAAAAGAAAGATGTAGATCAAAATTGATGTTCAAACTTGATGTATCACAACTCAAAAAAATAACATGCTGTTACTTATGTATGCTGTATTTTGGGCCGGTGGCCTTTATTTACAAAATAAACTTTTGTCTTGTCTTGTCTATATATATATATTGCCTTTGTAACTTTGCTTAATTACAATTTTCTCATAATCAAACTATACATAAGGGCGGAATTGTCCACTAGCCTTTGAAGCAATTCCAGCTTTCTCAGCTCTGACCAGTCCCTCCACACCGGTCTTGTTGGAGATTACCAGCACTATCTCTGCTGCACTGTAGTTGAGTGGGTCCCTTGTGAAGTCTTTCGGGGCCTGCAGTTTGGTGCCTGTACAATAAAACAGTGCGTCTGGGATTAGAAGGGAGTCAATAAACATGTATGCCTATAGAATTAATCAACCTGTTTGTGGTTAGAAGTGGATAAATACACAGAGATTCCGAAACAATAGAGTACCATGTCTGAGGTTAGAAAGGGTTCAATACAAGAAGGTGCCTGAATGATGAAACAACATGTCTGTGGTTAGTAAAGGTTCAATACATAAAATACCTTCATAATGAAACAACATGTGTGAGGTTAGATATGGATCAATATACTGAGACAAACATTATGACAAGCAGAAGGCCAAGTGTGAACAACTTTAGGATCCGATACACCGTTAATAAAGCTTGTCACAAAAGTGAGAAATTGCCCCCTTGTTTTTGAGGAGAATCTATTTTTTGCATTTACAAACAGTTACACTGACTGTTGACAGAGACCAAATGTGTCTCATTTAAAACATAAATGATGTTTCACACCATGTATTTCTATGCGTGCATTAAAATAAATTCGTTCGAACATCTTATTCCAAAACCATGTTTCTATATTAAAAAACAAAGACTTTGACCTTGATTCAACCTTTCCCGTGTGCAAACAATTGAAATCAGGAATTGATGAATCATAATAGAAATATGGGTTTACTCATTTTTGTGTTATCCTTGGTGTTGGTGTGTATGTCATGGTATATTTATTTTGATGTATGTGCTATTTTTATATATTTTACATGGTGCAAATGCCCATGTATGCATTCCTTGCCAAAATAAATCTATCTATCTAAGTTTAACTACAAATGCTAAATTTGTTTTCAAAGTACAAACAATTCTTTAATAATGTCTTTCTGCGACCTGAGATTGACTCTGAATATGCAATGTCATGCTTACTTAGACATTTATGCACATAGTTTCATTTGTTATTTAGGTGTATAGACAATATATACCTATCCTTTCATCTGACATATACTGTGCTTTGCATCCCCAGTGAGAGATATAGTGGTTTGCAACTTAAGTCATAGAAAAGAGTGATTTTTCACCTGAGCCAGAAATAAGGACACCCACTCTCTTCTTCCTGCTAACCCCAGGGATGTGACGCCATGACTGGATCAGGGCAGACTGCAGCTTGTCAATTACCACACACCTCTCCCCTAAAAAAGAACCTTGTTTCATTAACATTTAATTTAACTGTGCTTGAGCATTAAGTACCGCCCCAAATTAGCCTTGCAGTCTACACAGGCTAATATGGGTTGACACTTTATGGAATTTTTGTTTTAGGAGGTCTCTTGAAAAACGAGAATTAAGTCTAAGCAGAAAGTGTTGCCCTGATAAGCAAGTGTGGACTTCACAAGCTTATCTTGGATAACAATTAACGCAGATCCGTTGAGCCCTTATTTCCCAACCAGGCCCATATGTACCGGTATATTGTTACAGAACTCCAAAGTGGGATTTTCACTAGAAAGAATTCACGAGAATAAGGTTAATATTGGCAAGCTATTTATCATATTTTCATGACAACATGACCTGCACCTCATATTTTTAATTGGACTTCTAAAGACCCCAGCAAACAACAATGGCTTCACAGCTGCTGTAAGTACATGTATTGGGATGGTTTATTTTTAGTATACATTTATCAATGAATTCTACAAATTGAGTAAGGTTAAAAATATATAAGCATAATTATATACGCACAATTGGAATTTTGGTAGCCACTAGGTTCTGGGAATTGCAGTAATTAAACAAGATATGTGTTTGTCAGAAACACTATGTCCCCTTTTTCGCTGCTTTGAAGCTATATATTTGACCTTTGACCTTAAAGGATGACCTTGACTTTTCACCTCTCAAAATGTGCAGCTCCATGAGATACACATGCATGCCAAATATCAAGTTGCTATCTAAAAAATTGCAAAAGTTATGGCAAATGTTAAAGTTGGCTCAAACAAACAAACACACAAACAAACAAACCAATAGACAGGGCAAACACAATATGTTCCCCACTATAGTGGAGGGGACATAAAAACCAATTATTTTAAAAATGTGTCGCGGTCCCTAGATTTCCTGTGAAAACTTGTATGTTCTCTTTTTACAAAATATTTCAAAAACAAGGGTAGGCAACAAAATGTGTGTATCCTTACACGGTATTATATTGTCAGCAAACCATTACACCACATCTGCTCCAGTAAAGAGATACAACATTCATATAACAACAACTAGAAGTAAATTGGATTTGCACAAATTTGGGAATTAGTATACCATACAGTGTGTCGTTTTTTTATTCAAATTTTTGGACCCATTCCAAATGCCAAAAAGTATATTTTTTTTTCAAATGACTTCCATAAATTCTCAATGGAAGGTTTTAGAAATAAACAAGAGCACTGCATAACAGGAGCTAACGCTCGGCTTCGGGTACAGTTTTGAATAAATGAAAGATTGTCAGAATTTTATTTTTTTATTTTTTTTATTTAGAGGTCTTGTGACCTTGGCCTTTAACCTAGTGACCCAAAAATGGGTGTGGCGTGAGGAAATCATCAAGGTGCATCTTCATATGAAGTTTCAAAGTTGTATGTGGAAGCGCTTTGACTTAAGAGACAATTGTCAAGGCTTTAGCATGACGCGAGGGCGGACGGCAGACGCCGGACAGCGAGCTGGCTATGACAATACCTCGGGTTTTCTCCGAAAACAGCCGAGCTAAAAAACTACTGATTTTCCAATTTAAGTTAAAACTATCTGATTCCCATAATTGTTTTTTTTTAAACAACACTGAAATGTAAAACCTCAGTTTATCTATTTTCTTGACAACATGACAAATCACCTCTGCAGCCTCCCCGTTTTCCAGCAGCTTCTAAGTGATGGGCCCAGCCAGAGCCGCGTCCACTATGAGCACCGCACCGACCCCACAGTTGAATGTACGAGCCATCTCACTGTCAGCTATGTTGCCCTTTCAGTAATATAATTAATAGCTTTGATATGTACAATTACATTCTTCTTTAAAATGTTAAACGTGAACGCGTCAAGCGAAAACTAGTATTATGACTTTATGCTATTATTCAACATTACATATAAATTGCATCATGTGAAAACGGGTATTTTGATTTAGCGACCAGCATAGCGCCAGACCAGCCTGCACATTTAGCTCACATAAATTGATTGCCAGTTTTACACAAATTGATTGCCAGTTTTACACAAATTGATTGTCATTTTTACGTAAAGTAATTGCCATTTTTTTGTAAATTGATTGCCATTTTTACATAATTGATTGCCAGTTTTACCTTAATTGATTGCCAGTGTACACAAATTCATTGCCAGATTTACACAAAATGATTGCCAGTTTACACAAATTGATTGCCAGTTTACATAAATTGATTGCCATTTTTATGTAAATTGATTGCCATTTTACCATAAATAGATTGCCATTTGTACGTAAATTGAATGCCATTAAAAAATACAAACATCTTTGTTCAGTGGAAACCCTCTAAACCGGATCCTCTCTATACCAGAATCCTCTCTAAACCGGACAAATTGTCCAGTCCCATTTTTTCCCTATAAAACCATGCGTAAAATATCTCCTCAAGACCGGAATCCCCTCAATTCCGAATACCGGTCGTTCTTTGGATCAAAATTGGGTCATTCCATACGTAATTGTACCCCTCTAAACCTCTCATGGCCTGTTTATCGCTACGCAGACCTAGTGTCAAAAAGTTGTGAATAGCGGATTAAAAACGCGTGAAATTAATAAAGGTGGTTGAAAAATGGTAAACTGTAAAAATCGCAAACCAATTTAAAGATACTTATCCTGTGATGTACATATCGATATATAGAGGTGATAATACTGATTTTAATTACTGATAACAAACATTGATTTCTTTAGTGTGTTTTGTTGTTGATGTAGGAAGCCGTGTTAAAATTTAAAAATCTTAATGCTATTATATTTTGTGTAGTTTATTACAAATTGCGGGCTTAGCGCAAAACGGTCGTAACTGACTTTTTGTAAACTTTTCAGTACGATAAAAAAAGTAATCTTTTATTAATTTTTATCATTAATAGAAAATATTTTTCACAAATGTAGGTATTGTACATTTTATTAAAAGTTCACACTATATACATTTATTCGCATTAATGTAATCGGAGATATTTGATAAATTTTAAAATCTTGCAATGTTTGATTTTATTTTTTATGCAAAAAGGTCGTATCTGAAAATCAGATCAGTGTTTTCTGTTCATATGTCTTAATATGAAGACTTTTATTCTGAATCCTTGAACTATATGTTTATTTTAATATTTTTTTAATGATGGAAGAAAATACCATATTTTATATTTATTTGAATTCAAGTTGGATTCAGGTTGGATTATCTGGGGGACATGAAATGTACTGCATTGTGCTTGTTTTTTAACCAATAACTATAATTGTAAAGTATTATCAGTTTATTTAAAAAAAATGCAATTATTTAAAGGTATGCATACATACTAGAAACAGACAAATGATCATGAATCAGTGACTGGGGGCCTGTACAGAATTATTAAGAAGACCAATACATGAAAAGAAAAAAAAGTTATCATTATATCTTTACATCTTTCTTTTATTTCATTTAATATTTGTATTATAATTATTATAATTGAACAGAATTTAAGTGAGAACAAGTTTATCTTAACATATTATTTTAATTTAAAATAAAATGAACTTTGTTATTAAAAGCAGGCCTATAACCCTCTTTATGAATTCAAATACAATTTTTTCAAATATAATTGTAATCTAAGAAAAATGATTAGACAGAAACTAATACAAAATCCTATTGATCTTTGTTTTTATCTTTTGAGCATCTTAATTATAATTGTGTCAGTCTGACATGGTTCGTACTGGTACCATTTTCAGAGTATTGAACACACACAGCATGTCGTGAAACAGCAACTTATTGTCGTTGGTTGTCATGGTAACGAGCTACATGCTGAAATGATGTATGCATTTTTTTTTCCAAAGAAATCTAATAGAAGACAACTATCATGTATTATGAACTGCAGCTTTTTCCTATGGCATACCCTATTGATCGAATGATATGCAGAAATGTTTTAATTCATAATGTGTGAACCAACAATAGCCGTTTCCATGGAAACAATTCTATATGTATATGATATGATATGTAATTTTGCTAAGAAAATATCGACCGGAAAACAAAATAAACAAAACAACTTAACAAATATATATCTTAATTATTTTCCTTATTACAATTAATAATTATTACATGTACAAATTATCGTATAATAAATACTTCTACATGTTACCATGGTAACGGATTAAAAATAAAATTAAAAGAACAAAAAATAATGTAAATACTCAGTACACGCTCAAGTATCTGATAAAAAATGAAACATATATCACCAGTATCACATTATAATAAAATATTTTTTAAATGCACTGTGTTTCATGGTAATACATATTATATACAACAGTATTTATACAACATCTGACATCTTTGCGTTACAAACACATCAACGTTTCAGAATGTTTATGGCATAAGCAGACTAAAGCAGTCCTGCACATTACGTCAAATAACGTAAAAGTGTATAATTTTTTAATGTAAACGTTTCACTTCACAATGACTTATAATTATGCAAATAAGCGATACACTATTATATATAAATATTCTTAACATCTAAAAAACATCTAATAATGTTAATGTGTTTCATCAGCCGATAACTTGTATCTACAACAACTGGCATGTGACTATAAAAGCGAATGAACTGGACATTGCACATAAATCGTGTTGGGGAGATATATAACTATGTATCAAAGTTGTGCATATTCATCTGTTGGTGAAAATTATACATTTCGCCATGTATAAACATGTTAAACTACACTTTTGTAATCGATGATGCGCATTCGTATAATCAGGTATGTGCATTAACATAATGGTACTTTTCATGCATGACTAATCAACTACTACGTCTACTACGTATTTTTACGGTGGCATAGAGGTGACATTCACTTCTCTTTTTTTAAATTGCTCTCCTCTTTTTTCTAGAAAAAGAGGAGTGCAAAACTAAATAAAAGCGGCGTGCAATTAAAAAATAGAGCGGTACTTCTCTTGTTTTAAATTGCTCTCCTCTTTTTTCTATCTCGTGGCCACGAGTTAGCTATGTCGTGGCCACGAGATAGAAAAAAGAGGAGTGCAAAACTAAATAAAAGCGGCGTACAATTAAAAAAAGAGCGGAGCAGGAAAAAAGGCAGAGTGCATTAAATAAAAGAGGAGAGCATTTTCGTCATCTCGAGATCCCGACTTAGCCCAGCCAATCAAATTGTTTGTTATGTCAATTTAACGTTTATTCTGGATTACCTGCCCCTTTGTATACAAATAGTCAGCAGGTACAGACAAAGTTATAGCTCACCCGCTGTCTAGCGTCGAGAGCTCGCTGACCCGGACCTGCCAGAGGTCCCGACTGTAGAGGGACGGGGAGAGTGGGACAGCGAGACCACCAGTGTGGAGGAAATACGGGGCGGACCAGAACAGGCTTCTTTCCTGGGGAGGTAATGAAGCATGCCTGGAACTTCGAGGGGGTGGCTTTAAAGAGAGACCCCGGGACGGCGGTACTCAGTACGCTCAACGCACTGGGGAAACTGTCTCGGGGATGAAGGCGACGGCCGGTGACAGCGAGAGGGGCCATAAAGGCAAAGCTGCTTGCTTGCACTTCTTTGGTAGAGCTGCGTACAGACAAGAATTTGTCTTTGAATTGTCAACTACCAGTGCACATTAAGGTCTCAATGGCCACCGTGCACTGGTATATTTGGATCTAAATTATATCTTTGGCGAATACCCGGGAAGCCGGGGTAAATTTGACCTACTTTGGCTCAAAATTAATCTTTTTCCCCTGAAAGGTCACAGGGGCAGGTCGGACCATAAAGACTTCGTGAAGAGGCCGGTAGGACCGGAAAAAAAACTCTGATACACACACACGAAGTTATAGCGGAGGCGATGGCAATAGTAAGTTAACTAGCAAATTTTAAAAGGTAGTTCGTTGTGCAAACTATTTATCTCTTGATCAGTATTATTATTAAGTATTTCAATGGTATGACTCATTTTCACGGAACGATTGATTTTGTATGAGATTTTTCATTCTTCATAAATTGAATAGTATTCGGATAAATAAATGGAAAATGTAATTTCGGATAACATCAATTGTATGGAATAATAGTACCTTCAAAATCCTTATTTTTACCAATGATATGTACATTTTTGGCTAACATAATACAATTGATTCTGTTTAAAAATCGATAATGTATTTGTACATCCATTTAATTTGATTGTTTTATCAATGCTCATTTATAACAAACAACTGTATTATAAATTTTACAAGCCACTGCTTATTCTTATAGAACTATTTACATTGTCCTATTGTACTTGCAATTTTTGCTATGATGTCTGAGAGAGCTGAGTTAAAATAATTATTATTGTAAATAATCGGTAATTTTTTTCAAATTTTAAATTCAACTGCTAAGCAATTTACATATGACACAAGCAGGACTAAAACCTGTGATGACCATAATTCAAGCATGCCTATCGAGCGAGCTTAAATCCAGATGCTTGTATTTTTCCTTGGTGGGATGATAATCCTGTGTAACCAAGGTCTAATTATTTAAACTAGCCCTTACACTACACTGCTTTCTTTTTTTTCAGGTTATCAACAGTCAGTCAGTTACAGATGCATTGCGACAGAGACGTTGTTATCTACGTCTCTGATTGCGAACACAGAATTAAACAACATTGGTCATAATGTAAGCATAATTAAGCTCCAATATTAGATATAAAAGTCAACAAAACTATTTGAAGTTTGAGCAATGTGCACAGAATTGAGCACAAACAAGATAATAGATAATGAAGTTTTGATCTGCTGATGCAAACTAACTGACCTGAGCTTATACAACATTAAGTTCTTATCTGTTCTGTCGGCTCAAACATGACACAAATAATCATTTTTTTCTGGAGCTGTTTATTACCTATTAACAAAGTTTTCCTAAAACTAGAAACAATATATATATATATATATATATATATATATATATATATATATATATATATATATACATACACACACACATTTTATTTGCAGCTTACATACAAGAGATCGGCAGAGCAGGAAGAAGCCATGTTGATGCCCTGGCCATTCTCTTCTTTAACAAATCAGTCATTGCATCTGCACATATGACCAGAGAAATGAAGGCCTATTGTGGAAACTCAACTATCTGCCGAAGAACTTTAGTTTACCAGTATTTTGGTTTTGAAACTAAGGAAGTCTAACAGTTTTCAATTTGTTGTGATTTGTGTAATAATGAACTGGGGATAGAATATGATTTTAGTAAACTGTCACCTAACTAAAAGCATACATATTATAACAAGATTCCTTGATTAATTGAATTTTCACATCTTTTAGGAAAGTCTATCCTCGAATATTTTAAATATCTTAAATATATTTGATTGGATTGATTTATTTATCATTTATGTTTGAAGAAAATGTATATTCTATGTTGAATTAATGCATATGTTAGTGTGAGTGTGTGTGTACGTTTGCGTGTTTCTGAGGATAGTGCGTATGGGTGAAAATGTGTGAGAATAGTACGGGAGTTGCGTGATTTATGTTTATAAATTAACATTTGTTTGTAACGATATACCATGTAGTATAAGTTACCTTATAAAGTTCTTTTCTGTTCTGTTCTTAATTGTGCTGCTATGCTTATTTTGGTTGAAAAATGAACAAATCTACCTTAAAAAGAACTTACTTATAAATAATTGACTTTTGACATATTTAAAGAAAATGTCAATAAAAAAAGATTGGGTGGAGATACAAAAAAGAGAGCCAATCTGGTGACCAGAAACAATATTTTTTTGGCCTTATGGGAAACAGTTCAGTAATAAAAATTCATTGTCTATAACAATGTTTTTATAATTCAAACATTCTATGTAATTTGAATAAAAAGTTCAGAAATATTAAGCATAATAATGTAACCCTATTTGTTAACGTCCGATTTCATAATAACACTTAATTTGGTTCTGAGAAATCCATGTGTGCAGTTCTTCCGTGTTAATCTTTTTTACCGGATTTTTAGCTCGACTATTATATATGAAATATATATAGTGGAGCTATCCTACCCACCCCGGCGTCGGGCGTTCCAGTTAGCGTGCAAATGTTAAAGTTTTGCGTACCACCCCAAATATTTTCAATGTCCGTTGACATATTGCTTTCATATTTTGCATACTTCTTTACCAACATGACCCCAACCTATGAACAAGAGCAGACAACTCTATCAAGCATTATGTAAGAATGATGGCACTTTTTTCATTTAGAATATGCATATTATTGATAAATCTATGTTAAAGTTTGCGTACCACCTCAAATATTGTCAATGTTCCTTAACATATTGCTTTCATATTTTGCAAACTTATTCAACAATATGACCCCAATCTATAAACAAGAGCAGACAACTGTATCAAGCATTTTGTAAGAATTATGGCCCTTTTTTATCTTAGTAACTGAATATTTTATTCAATTTTGTGTTTAGATCCACTTGACTTCTAAAGTATCAAAGCTATTGCTTTCAAATTTCAAATATTTTCTTACTATCATGAGGGTACTGTACCTGCCAAGTTCAATTTGACCTTGACCTTTGAATGACCTTGACTGTAAAGGTCAAGAGTAAATTTTAGTTAAATTGCCATCACATCTTTATTTATGATAAGTTTTTATAAATACTTTGACAAAACAACACTTACCTGAATACCACAATGGATTCCCCCCAAACAATACCCCATGGCCCAACCAAGAATACCTGCCCCTTATTTTTTATTTTTGAAAGATCATCTTATAAATGACCACACCCCACATTATACCCCCCTCTCAACCCCGACCCAACCCCAAAAAGAATATTGTTTTCTTTGAAACATGGTTAAAAAAATTATATATATATATATATATATATATATATATATTTACTTACTTTATTTTTGAAGGACCGTCCAAACTTCCCACCCAAGCAATTGCAATCAAACTTTAAATAAAATCTCATTAGTTTGTTTTATGTCTTTACAAATGTCCAATAGATTGTGGAAAATATACCTGAACTATTACCTTGACCTTATTGAATAATTTAAATATTACCCAATGATGGCTTACGTTATACTGTCAAGCACTCGAATAGTCGAGGGCGCTGGCCTCTGACAGCTCTTGTTGGGACAGTGCTTAAACCTAAATGAAAGTTAATGTTGTCCCCAACAATTCTGAATTTCTTTCCACTGGCAATGGAATCAATTAATTCAGTATTAAAATGTCCCGATATCTGATCCATTGTATACAACATGCCTGAATGGCCCATAGTGACACCCAAAGGTTGAATGAAGTCTGTCATACACCTATAATGATCAAACATTTTTGTCTATAATTCATTTGATTTTCTTTTAAAATATTACCTTAAATAAATCAACTAAATGGGTTTGAAAAGCTAAACCAAACACATTTAGGTAATACTTCATATATTTCCATTTACCTGAAAGGCATTCTGTTAAGTGAAATTATATAAGGATACATTATATACAAATGTATATAGTGAATAATTCATAATTTACAACACCTGTTTCAGGTCGGTGCGCTTAACGTACTATAGGAACAATTAGTTTAAAGGCTCATAGAAACATCACATTTCAGAAAATTGTAGAATGAATTAGCCAATGAAAAATCTTACTTGGTTTTGCTTTATTTTAGAAAAATTCCATTGTTTTTTCTCTACAATTTGGTCAAAAGGTGATTGTCATTTAATGTAAGTAATATTAAAACAAGATTGAAGCAATAACTTTCAGCTTTAACTAATTCAGTGTGTTTGGTTTTTGAAGTTCTATAATACTTTAAGGATGAATAAAAGATAAACATAAACGAAGTATAAACAAATAACAACAAACTAACAGTCACGAGGTACATTTTTTTATTTCTTAGTCATGACATCTGCTGTGTAGCAGAAAAACATATATTTTATAAGACTGACCTTAAAGGGGCCTTTTAACTGTTTGTTAAATTGAAACAAAAAATCAGAAAATGTTTCATATTCGCAAATTTTTGTTTTAGCAATGATATTTGTGAGGAAATAGTAATACTGAACATTTACCATGCTCTAAAATATTCATTATATGCATCTTTTGACAATTTGAAAACCTTGGAATTATAAAGCTTTGCAACGCGAAACGATTGAATAATTTGGAAAGTTTTGTTGTTGTCGTTATAGTTTGGGAAACTAAGAAGATTGCTTATTTCACTAAAAAATACATCCGCTCATAGCATGAGCATGGTTGGTCGAGTGGTCTAGGCGGGAGACTTTTTACTCCAGGACCTCAGGGGTCAGTGGTTCGAGTCAAGTTGAGGCTTACTTTTTTTCCTTTTTTTAATTGTATTCTTGTTGTTTTGTACTGGAGATTTTTAGGTCCAATGTTTAAATTTATCAATATAAAGCATTAAATGACAAGCTTCAATACATGTCAAAATCTGTGAAAAGGCCCCTTTAAAATTTCTATTGTTTGGAGATCCCTGACTGACTCATGAAATTGACAGGACCAATTTTTTTTTGCTTCTATATATGGCTAAAAATGATTTATTAGTTAACAATTACAAACCCTGAGAATCCTGCTGGGAAATTCACTATTGACATCAAATTTAACACATTTTTACATAAGGTTTATTAATCAAATTTAAATGGTTTTCTAATTACATATAGAACTACAATTATTCAAAAATTGAATCGAAATGGACAAGAAATAAGAATTTTTTTTTTTTGCAAGATTTGTAAACGTATTCCTGATTGTGTTAAGGGTAGAAATAAAACAAAAGGGCCCTATATCGCTCACCTTAGTACAGGTAGCCAATATTTATCAATGGCATAGTGACCTAGTTTTTTACCCCTGATGACCTGTCTTTGAACTTGACCTACAATTCCTCCAAACAATCATCCTGACCAAGTTTCTCAATCTATGAGCAGAAAACCCCTCCCCAAAAAGGGGAGTTAAAAGAAGGACGGACAACAGACATTCATCGATCCTATGAGCTCATCTGAGCTCAGGTGAGCTAAAACATCAAGGACCTTAAGAGCCTGGGTCAGCGCTTTTAAATAGATGTTCCAAAAGATTTATTTAATTTCCAAACAAAACATGTGTCATGAACAGTAACATAAACATTCTAATGCCCGATTTCACAAAATTGATGTTAAGAAAATAGTACACAATTTAATGTTTAATACTTTTTTTTTATCAAATTGCAAGAAACTATACATGTATATTGTCTATTTTTTAATACCTGGTTTGTTTTTTACTGTATGTGTATTTAGATATTGTGAAATATTTAAAACATATAAAGGTATATTTAAAATACATACATTGAATATTTCATAAAACAAACATTCATTCACAGCTGAGTTTGGCAACTCTTTAATGAAATTTTATCTTGAGTTACTCATAAAATGATTAAATATAAATTGCACACTTTACAATATTTCATTCTATAAACAAGGTGTTAAGTCATATTTTGTGTTTTTGGGCTTAAACAAAACATTTAAAGAAACTAAATATAATTTTGGGCATGTTTGTTCTTTAGATAAAGTCATTGCGATTATCTTTTGAACTAACGAGTTGTAACGACAACTCCTGGTATCCTGTATTAATCAACATTCCAAACACAGTAGATATGACCAGTATTAGTCTCTGAACAGATTTTGTATTCCCTATCTTAGAGGTTGGTAGAGACACAGCCAAGAGAACATCAGCTAGCAGTGGCTGTTGCTCTAATAGTTCCTCAATGAGTTCATGCTATTTAAATTCAGCCAGGTCACAGAAATCCCTTTGGGCTAAAACACTGTCCTTGTTGTAGCATTCTTTTGCTGCATATTCATTTCATTTAAAAGTTCTACAACGATACTTCCTCTCAATGAAGAAGACAATATATGCCCTGCAACTTCTCTTGGAGAGCTGGAACCTGATTGAAGCAAAAAAAAGTAAAATAAAAAACAAAACAGAAATAATAATATATGATAATATTGCTTGATAAATCTTTTTTTTCTTTAAAAGAAATGGCAATATAATGTTATTTTAGCAAACATTAATAATCTATGTTTCTATATCATAGACTTCTTAAAATGTGTTTTATACATTATTAGTAGTCATTTCAAAAAAATTATTTGTTTAATTTAAAATTGACTAAAAATTAGTCATATATTTTACAAAAACAAAACATCTGATTGATAGCCGTTTGAGATTTTTTATTTTATAAAATCAGCCACCCCTTTACTACATTTATCATCTTCCACTGTTTCTGTTGTGTACATATGTACAGCTTATGACATATGGTAATGGTTGTGTTCTAAATTCAATTTAATAAGCATGGTTCATATGACATTGTATCATACCTGAATATAAAATTGAGTGCTCTGCCAGCAAAATAAGGAAAATATACAAATGTTATTACTGTTTAAGAATCATTATGTACCTGTTCTGTTTTTTCCACTAAACATGTTGTTCATGGCAATTGCACAGTTGTTCCAGAAACTGTTTTCTGACTCGCCATCTTTTCGTAATTTCTGACTGTATTCTTTCAGAAAAGATTTCTCTTCGATGGACCATTTGTTGTGTCTGTTTTTTTCATCCTAGATCAGTGATGAAACATGAAAATTTGAGTGTTTAATGGCAAAGCTTGAAAAAGGATTGATGGGCTTGTGCCAAAATAGTTTATACGAATGAAGAGTGGTTTATTTGATCTATGAAATAAAATTTTAGCCCATGTCCTAATGCAAAGAACTTAATATTAATGGCAAAACTATAATATACACACAACAAGACAGTGTTCTATTAAGCAAGCCTATGTTAAACAAATATTAAATCCATAGTATATATACCAAATGTTGGTACATAATAAGTGATATATACCAAATGTTGGTACTTAATAAGTGATATATAGTGTTTTCAACAAATTTTACAAATGGTTGAAGAGATTTCACAACTATAAAAATACAATGGAATTATTATAGAAAAGAAAGTAGTTCTAGAAAGTGAAAAATAATCACCATTTTAATCCTTTTATGTTCATGTTTAGGTGTTTTTCTTGTGGGAGTTGATATTGCCCTCTTGCTTCCACGTTTATGAGAGGTACTTGAGTTTTTTCGGCACAGGCGCTGTATGTGTGATCTTGGCCAGACTTACTCTCAATTACTTGGAACCAAGTATGATCCATCTAAAATTTGATTAATGATTTGAATTATGAATTATGAATAACTTTGTCTTGAAAACCACGAACCATTTTTAATGGAGTTTAGAAAAGATATTTAGAAGCATTTTGCTAATCTGGGAAAAGCAGGTCTGAAATTTTGACTGTGGTGAACCTGGAAAAAGACATGAATACATAAAAATGCATTACTACTGTTAATCAAAGATAACCACACCGCAATGCTTTCATATTTGTCACACTACTCAAAAATACATCACAAATACAGTATGTTACAAATTTACTCAAACATCCGAAATTACACTGTGTACTTGTCCGAAACATACTCAGGTTATGGAACATTATTAACTCTTATATGCGGAAGATCTCGAAAAAAGGGAAGAACGTTTACAGAATGAAATATATGAATTTCGATTGAAAAATGAATGATACCCCGACGAGCCACAATTGTAAATATTTGGTCAACTCACTATTATCATCGCGTCGACCATGATTCCGCCAATGCCAGGCTTCTATTTGTTTACAGTGGAAGCTGGGAACCAGAATGTATGCGTACAGAATATTAAAATTTTACACATGCTACGCACAATTTGATTGGCTGACTAACTCGTGGCCACGAGTTAGCTATGTCGGGATCTCAAGATGACGAAAATGCTCTCCTCTTTTATTTAATGCACTCTGCCTTTTTTCTGCACCGCTCTTTTTTTAATTAAACGCCGCTTTTATTTAGTTTTGCACTCCTCTTTTTTCTATCTCGTGGCCACGACTTAGCTAACTCGTGGCCACGAGATAGAAAAAAGAAGAGAGCAATTTAAAACAAGAGAAGCACCGCTCTTTTTTTAATTGCACGCCGCTTTTATTTAGTATTGCACTCCTCTTTTTTCTAGAAAAAAGAGGAGAGCAATTAAAAAAAAGAGAAGTGAATGTCACCTCTATGCAACCGTATATTTTCCCACTGCATACTATGAATATAAAAACTTAATTAAATAGTGTCCTATTGTTGAAACAATTATGGGTCAAAAGTCGAGATACGCATTTAACACATTCAGATACACATTCCGTTTTACCAATAGAATACTTACATTATACGGAATCCGGAAAGTGCCATCTATAATCTCGCACTTCTTTCATCAAGGGCGACACTAGACACACGAAGCAATACTTGATATTGTTCTTGACAGTCGCGGCGACGCACGACATATTTAACACGATATATCGCCCTTGTGTAGGTAGCCAAAAAGGCGATATATCGTGTTAAAAATATCGTGCGTCGCCGCGACTGTCAAGAAAAATATCAGGCGTCGCCGCGACTGTCAAGAAAAATATCGCGCGTCGCCGAAACGTTCAAGAAAAATATCAAGTTTCGCTTCGTGTGTCTAGTATCGTCCTTGATGAAAGAAGTGCGAGATTATAGATGGCACTATCTGGATTCCGTAACATAAGGAGGAGTAAATAAGACTTAAGTCGTTGTCATTCTTTTATAAATATTTAAAAGACTAAAAACTTTTTTACTCCTCAACAGTACTGACGTTGGACTCGGAGTCGAAAATGTCAGCACAGTTTGTGGCACATAGGGACACGTCATCAACATATTTTCCCCAGTCCTAAATGCCACAATCGTTTATTGGCCCAGATAAATCAGACAAATACCAAATGACCGATTCAACGTGGCAACACGTGCCGATAGTATGCGCACCTGCCCTGCATTGACAAAACCATGCTTTTACATGGTCCGAGTCGTATTGAATCCAAACTTGATAAGTCTTTGATGAAATATGACGGCTTTGAAGACGGACACGAATGAGATCACAAGTTTCTCTGAACACATCGATTGCACATTCAGAGCCCTTATATTCCTGAATGTAAGACGGACAGAGTAACTGGTATGTGCCTAGTGTCAGGAGTTTAAACATAGTTTCATCAAGTTGAGGAAAGTTAGAAACAGATTCATTGACAGACGACCATTTATTGACGCTACGGCGATGGAGGTTGTTCTCTTCTACAAAGATCTGCAATTAATGTTCTTCGTTTAGTTTGGCCATCATCATTTCCGCACATAACATATCTTCAGAAGATTAACAATTGACACTCAAGGGTGGCAGAAACTTGTTACATAAAGCACAAATAATTTTAACATAGTCGCCTATGTATGGCACTTGATTTGTTGGCAGGATGGGATCTAAATACTGCCACCGCTTGATTCTTGCGTTAGCCGCTTCAACTACCCATCTCACCTAGAAAGGTATTGTAAAATATTTAAAAGTCTATACAGTAGACTCTCTGTAAACCGGACGGTCTCGGGACGGGCTGATCGTCCGGTTTTCAGAGAGTTCCGGTTTACCAAGAGTATGCTTATTGCCGAAATATACATGGTATGCATTGTGTACAGAATCACATAAAAATATAACAAACCATATACATTTACATGTACAATATGATAACTGTACGCAGGTACTGATGATGTTAATTGCGTTCTTAAAAAATGTGTTTTTAATCGATTAAAGGCAAAAAAAAAATCCATACCGACTTGTTTTAATTAATTCCAAAGTGAGCGTGGTGCTTTATACATGTATGTACGTGGCATTTGTCATATAGGCGAGTGACGATACGAATAAGATTGTTGTAGATACACGATTTATTATTCAACACATACGTGTACCACATTTCATAAAACATACACACAAGCAAAAACCAGCGTCATAATTATTTTTTAAGATATTCATAATCTCAAAACCTACTAATTTTTTAAGTTTACGATTTCACGAAAAAGTCCACGATCACTCTCTGCTTGAAAGCACATTTCTCCTTTATGATCTTATTTTCTGCAATGTTAAGGAGGGTGTCTGCCATTGCCAGGAAGTCGCCATCCTTTTCACGTCGTACAAAAGGTGCATACAGATGGATGGATATTTAACAGTCAATTTTCTAACAGTTTATCTGACAAACAAACAAACAACCATTTCAGCGTTCAAAACATGGCTATAAGACCTTTTAAAATACCCGAGGAGATCACAAGAAAGTGATCGTCGCAACGGCATGCATTAATTTTTTAATTAAATTGTTTATCATAGTCGATAAAATTAATTAATAAAACGATCAAGTCAATCACTTTTTGGTGTTACCGCTCGTCTATTATAGATATTCACAGCTTGTTTTACATTACTTAATCGGACTCCCATAGCGCGGTAACGACTTGACACCTTTATGGTTTGTTTAATCCGATTATCGATAATTGCGCGAGCAAAATGTGTGACACCGCACTCGCTGTGCTGACTAGGTATTGTTATTTTCACGCCTCGGGCATCTTGAGAATTTAGACAGTCCGGTATACTCAATGTATTTTACGTTGAAAATGACCAAATTTACAGATATACCCGTCCGGTTTCCGGTTTTCAGAGAGTTCGGTTTATTCAACATTTTTTAACAAAGAAATAGAAGGAGAAAATACGGGACTGGCCCGACCGTCCGGAATCGGGAGAGTTCCGGTATTCAGAGAGTCCGGAATTGTCAGAGTCTACTGTAATCGCTTTTGCAGCTTACATTTGGTTTAAATAAGCCCACTTCCATACAACGTTCGATGTATCTACCTATAAAGATCAGTTTATTATGATATCCTGATAGTGCCATCTATAATCTCGCCCTTCTTTCATCAAGTGCGACACTAGACACACAAGTGATACACGATATTTTGCGCGACAGTCGCGGTGACGCACGATATTTTGCGCGACAGTCGCGGCAACGCACGATATATTTAACATGATTTATCCTATTACCAGATGAAAATCGAAAGTATAACAACGATCGTATAAACATGAGCTTTATACTATCGCTATTTTTAGATCAGATTTGGGTTTTTCAAAAAAATGGAGAATCTGTTTTTGTCAACTACGGAAAAACTAAACGTCAAAAAATGCCATATTTGACAGTTATTAATGGAAAATTGTGAGGAAATAATAGGATAAATAGAATATTATGTGAGTTTTGGATAAAGATCAAGTTTATCATGCTCGGCACGAACCATGTTAGCGCTCGGCAAGCCTCGCGCTACATCGGTTCTAAGCCTCGCATGATAAACTTGATCTTTATTCATAACTCACATAAAATTCTCTATATATCGTCTTTTGGGCTACCTTCTCAGCGGCGATATTGTCACGACTCTGACTTTTGTGAAAGTAAATATCTTCGGAAGCGGTAACGAATCGTGTCAAGATAAATTTCTTTTAGTTAAGAAGTGAAAAATAAACACTTTTTATAAATTTTGTCAAACGTATCATTTATTATTTTCATCATATCACACATTTATGAACATAATACATTTATGTCAATGATAACATTACATGAGAAAAGTAAGAGTTATAAGTTAATAATTGTGTTAAAATTCTGCAAGTTTTCTGTTAAAATTCTGTGAGTTTTCTGTTATAATTCCGCATGTTTTCTGTTATATTTGTATGTTTATATTTCTTTTTCTTATGAGGTTGTCAATTACAAACCATCAACTTTCAAAGCCTTTGTCTTTCTTTTATTCTCATATTCTTGCGTTATCACCTACCGACCCAACCGTTCTGGTTAGAGTGATTCAAACTCAGAACTCACGGCCTTTTATACTCTCAGAAATTATGTTACCGCAGAATTCTGCTAAGTATTAGAATGTCATAACGTGAACAGCAGAAGACTGACAGAATCACCAATAACTTTGGATTGTTCAATGAAAAATATAACATTTCAATATGTATTAACAATATAATATATAATACTACATAAATTACCTGCATATTTGCTATTTTAAATGCAAATAGTATTTTAAAACAATAAAAATTGATGCAGTATAAAAACAGTTTACAGCAGATTGTTTACGTAATAGTGACGTCATTCTCAGCTACAACGCCACCTAGGGTTAAATAACACTAAGTGAACATGTGTACAATACATTTGCAAGAATCTGGATTTAAACTCCAACAATCGCGTAGCTGGTAATCCAGGTAAATTTTCAAGTCTGTTATCATTAGAGTCTCATACAATACTATAACTTAACTGCAGACAGCATTCGAAACATAGGTTAAATATCAAATAGTAAATAAATATTACCCCACCCACTAAGGTTTACATGTGTTACATTACCCCCCTCTTAAGATTGTTTGTGTCCTCACAAAACTATTAAGTTCATAGAATCATTTAAACAATCACAATAAATAAATAACTCCTTTTCAATAAATACAATTTATTAATTTAATGTCTAACTATCGACATTGAACAATTAATACAATACAAATTAACAAATGGATAATATATTCAGCATATATAACATTCCGATAATAACAATACTTATCACCTAGTGCTGTAAAACACAAGTGACAATAATAGGAACAAACATGTTAACAAGTAAGTTATGAGCAAGGGTTTTAAACAAATATATTAAACATTGTGATGCTCATGACATTTTACTTATAACAACAAATTAAGTACATATATCAAAATTGAGCATGGATAAGACTAGAATGTTTCCTCCTCTATCACAAGCATCTCAAACAACAGAGCATGTCAAAAGTGATTAAAACATTTGGAGGAAATTTCGATCTTTTTAAAGATCAATTTTACAACAATGCAAAGAGCCAATGCTCTTTAAATTTACCTTTGAACATCAACATAAACAATAAAACTACAACAACAGTAACAACACATCAAATGTTAAATAAACTCTTTGACTATCAATAATCTTGTTATAATGCAGCAATTTTTTAATAAATAAAATGACTATGTTTACTTCACATTTCATAGTATCAATTATTGGTTGCCAAAAACAAAAATGACAATTAAGGTTGTAACCGTCGGAATTATTTAGTGCATTACGACCTTTGCTGATCCGAGTTTTACACAGTTTGCATGGTTTAAAGAGTGACTTCCCTTTACCAGCCATGCCGTTAGAATTTCTATTCAAATTTCGATTCGTTTTTTCTATATTATTTACATGTAATGGAAGGAGAGATACCAAAACTCGGTATGTTAACAATTCATTAGTATTTAATGTTAAAGTGCGTTAATTGTTTCTATGGCAAGATTCTAGTTATTTCTTGAATCTGTTTCTAAATGTAGCCAACCACTAAGTTAGTAATTTTGGATGCATTTGCATATTCGGATTTAAGACATTATTTCCATATGCATGTTACAATGAAAATTAGTATAAATTTATGATTTTTTTTAAATGACAAAGAAGTTACTTATGGTTAGCTTATTATGTTTTTCAGGAAACCAGTGCAAAATAATTGCTGTGCAAAACACGTTGTATCAAAATCTTATGTGGGTATTCACTGGCTTTGGCGGGAACAGTGGTGGCCTCCGCATTTGTTGCCGGTAAGGATGATACCCTCGACCACGTGAACTCGCAGGAGATGGCTGGTAATGACACCTTTCAGTGATTGTTGGCCTTCGAACAATGACTGGTTCATTCTCCTTTCTATTTTGAATGGGAGGAACAACAAAAGCTGGAACAACAGCCCTTTTCTCCGCTTTGAACTCACGGAGTTCATCAACTAATTGGCCCAGCGCTAAGCCCATCGTATGAACCGCTGATTTCAGTTCAAGAATCTCAGATTTGAGATCATTTATACAAGTGTCACAAGTTGACGTCGACGATGAAGAAGACGAAGACATGGAAGATACACTCCATGGAGATTTCGTAGGACACACAATTCTTTTATTGGAAGAATGTAATGGTGACTCTGGAAAGTCAAAAGGTGACAAATCGTGTTCACCTAACATCTCGGGCAAAATGTCAACAGTAGGGGTACTGTGAATGGAATTCGTTTTTAAGCCTGACGATTCCATTGCAGATTTCAAAATGTCTGAAGACTTACGACGACTGTTAAAAATCAAACACGAATCTTCTTTTGAAAAGCGAACAATGTCCAAGGAAGTTGGAACATATGGATTGACATTTTTGATTAATGAAGCATTTTCATTTACGTTTTCATTATTAGCCAACATGGCATTTACAGTTGCCTCATGTGGAGGAAAGTTACATTTTTTAACATGACGATATAAATCCACTTCGGATGCACACACAAATTTGCAAATTGCACAATAAAATGGAACTTTGTCCAAAGCGACGTGTTTTTTGTAAAAATGATCAAAAACTTTAGATTTTTCGCCTTGATATTTTGGAAGGCAATGTTGGCATTCAAATATCCTGCCTCTATTGTTGATGTAAGACATTCTGAAAATACACAAAATTTTGTTTTAATACATGTTATAATATTGTAATACAATTATTTTTAATCTTTTTACCATGACAATCATTGTTATTAATGAGCTTAAACAGCATGCAAATAATAGTTTCTGTTTCTGGCAGAAAAACTGGCAGAATTTATCTGCATTGAATTTCTTTTATTTGGAAATCCATTTTGGGGGACAAGTACCCTTGTAAGGTTTCAATTTGTCATGATGTACAACTTTTACATCAGTCACAGATTTAGAAAATTGTAAAATATAATTTTGGTCACTAATTTTACTTTGGATGAGATATGGACCGGAGTATGGTGTTAACAACTTAGTGCATACTGCTTCCTTTCTTCTCACATTTAAATACCAAACAATGTCACCAGCATTGTACTGATTAAATGTTTTTCCTGACCCGTTCAAATCTGTATGTCTTTTAGCAGCATTTTGTAAATGTTCTCTACAAATTTGATGGCAAGTTAGCATTTTATTTTTGAGTTTCAAGACATAATCACCATAAGAGGAGATCAATTCATTTTCACTGTTTGCAAAACTACCAAAAGCAATCTCAGCAGGTAGTCTGACCTCTCTACCCAACATTAATAAATTTGGAGTCAATTTTGTAGTTTCATTGGGAGTAGCTCTATATGCTGCTGCTAAACAACCTAAATTTAAATCCCAGTCAGTTTGATTATCAGACAGATAAGCCCTGATCATGCGTATTAATGTTTTATTATATCTCTCAGTTTGACCATTGCCTTTTGGGTTTCTACTTGTCGTTCTCGTTTTCTTAATTTCAAGCATTTCACATAATTCTGAGAAAATTTTACTTTCATAATTGCTTCCTTGATCACTATGAATAGAAATAGGGCATCCAAATCTTGCAATAACTTCATTTAGTATCACTCGAGCTGTTGTCTCAGCTGTTTGATCAGGTACAGGTATTATCTCCACCCACCTCGAAAAATGATCTGTCACTGTTAAAATGTACTTATTACCCCTTGGAGTATAAGGCAGTGGACCTAAAAAATCAGTGGATAATCTGTCTAAAACATTGCCTACTGTGAGTGTTCCTAACGGAGCTTTTGGATTTATTGTAGGTGTCTTGTTAGCACCACAATTGTCACATTGTTCAATCCATAAATGAATATCTTCCCAAACACCATACCAATAGTATCTCTGTAACAACTTTTCTTGTGTCTTTTTGCGACCAAGATGACCAGATAAGATACTGTTATGCATCTGATACAAAACATCTTTTTGTAATATCTTAGGAATTAATAATTGTAAAAATATTCCTGAATTATCCTTCTTATGAAAACGCCTAAAAATCAAACCATCCTTTATAATCAATGCATCCCAGCAATGCAAATAGTGACGTGTAACCACACTTTCTAAATTGGACATATTCCCATTAGGTTTGCTACCCAATGACAGCCATTTTAATATAGGCCCGATATCTTTATCTTTCATTTGCAAATCTATTATGTCTTGTATAGTAAAACTGTTTGACCATGTAATGTAATCATCTAAGGAACCAGTTTTTGACCTTGTAGTCATTGATCTACACACTGAACGATACACAGAATTGAATTTCAATCTGTAAACAGTCACTGTAATAAGTACTGTTAAAACAAGACTTATTGTCTCAAACATTGACCTTTTCATTAGGCCAAACAAAAAATATATTCCATTCAGACAACAGCTGAACAACAGTAATAATAATAAACAATCAACACTTCTTGTTGATTCTATATTTGTTCCAGTATTTGTAACCTTGACATTTGACATAGACTCATTTACTACATGTATGTCGTTGACCTTTGAATCAGTAACTGAACAAGTCTTTAAAGGCTCATTGTATATTTTGTTTGCACATACATTTTGACTTGATATATCATGGATGTTTGAATCCATTTCTAACGCTCTTTTTCTACACTTGAAACATGGTCCACATTTAAGCATTTCCTCGGTATCAATATCTTGACAATTACAATCTTTTGGATTGGGACACCTTGACAAAGCATCAGCATTGCCATGTTTTTGACCTTGCCGGTATTCAACTTGGAATGTGTATCCTGATAGGATTTCTATCCAACGTGCTATTCTGCCTGTAAATTCTGCAGAAATGATACAAAATTGGTAGTATGGAGTTTTCGCTGCCACCAAAATATATCACGACTCTGACTTTTGTGAAAGTAAATATCTTCGGAAGCGGTAACGAATCGTGTCAAGATAAATTTCTTTTAGTTAAGAAGTGAAAAATAAACACTTTTTATAAATTTTGTCAAACGTATCATTTATTATTTTCATCATATCACACATTTATGAACATAATACATTTATGTCAATGATAACATTACATGAGAAAAGTAAGAGTTATAAGTTAATAATTGTGTTAAAATTCTGCAAGTTTTCTGTTAAAATTCTGTGAGTTTTCTGTTATAATTCCGCATGTTTTCTGTTATATTTGTATGTTTATATTTCTTTTTCTTATGAGGTTGTCAATTACAAACCATCAACTTTCAAAGCCTTTGTCTTTCTTTTATTCTCATATTCTTGCGTTATCACCTACCGACCCAACCGTTCTGGTTAGAGTGATTCAAACTCAGAACTCACGGCCTTTTATACTCTCAGAAATTATGTTACCGCAGAATTCTGCTAAGTATTAGAATGTCATAACGTGAACAGCAGAAGACTGACAGAATCACCAATAACTTTGGATTGTTCAATGAAAAATATAACATTTCAATATGTATTAACAATATAATATATAATACTACATAAATTACCTGCATATTTGCTATTTTAAATGCAAATAGTATTTTAAAACAATAAAAATTGATGCAGTATAAAAACAGTTTACAGCAGATTGTTTACGTAATAGTGACGTCATTCTCAGCTACAACGCCACCTAGGGTTAAATAACACTAAGTGAACATGTGTACAATACATTTGCAAGAATCTGGATTTAAACTCCAACAATCGCGTAGCTGGTAATCCAGGTAAATTTTCAAGTCTGTTATCATTAGAGTCTCATACAATACTATAACTTAACTGCAGACAGCATTCGAAACATAGGTTAAATATCAAATAGTAAATAAATATTACCCCACCCACTAAGGTTTACATGTGTTACAATATATCGTGTAAAATATATTGTGCGTCGCCGGGACTGTCGCGCAAAATATCGTGCCCTTGATGAAAGGGCTAGATTGTAAATGGCACTATCCGGATTCCGTAGTTTATTGTTCCAATGCATAGAAATTAAGTTAAATCGTTATGCTGACATTAATTCATGCGCGGTTAAGACACACCGTTGGTCAATTGCAGATAAAAACGTGCATTTGAAATAGTTATATTCCAGTGATTGATCTTGTGTTGTTTCTATAAGAAAAATCTTTTTTAAATATTTTGAGACATGTTTATTTACAGGACGGCGCTGGTGTATTCTGAGCTGTTTTTCGCATAAAAGACACGTTTTGAGAGGCATTCTGCAAGAAAAAGAAAAACATATCAGCTTTCTCTTTTTAACACACATTATTAAAATAATGTTAAAATATAAGGTGCAATTTTTTTTTACAAAGTTACGTTTATATTTTTGCAGTTATTGTAACAAAAAGGTGACTGTAACGAGAATCGAACTTCTAACACTCGCGTGTAAGTCTAAAGCTACATTCATTACACAACACATGAAACTGCAACTTACCGACGATAATGATTTATATATATTGAGCAATATGACGTTCACTGCAAGTATCATTCGTCTTTTTAAATGATTTTAATTGTTTATATCGTTATTTCTCCAAGCTTGCACGTTTTCAAATGTTTAAACATTGTTTCAATCGACTCTATACAACTATATATAACATTGCGATAGAAATCAACAGGTTTCACAACAATATTGCTCGAATCGTCTGCAGTCGCAATACACAAGAATACTCCGAGTGGATTTGTCAACAATCTATTGACTATTTCAACAGCAGGAAAACCATTTTAACGATAATAAAACATTTACAATGGTAACCTAAAATTAATGAAAGTAAAATAAAGGTGAAAACTTACGTGATTGCTAGTGATCCTTTAAAAGTATACATCTGAGTGTTGACTACATGTTGTCATGGAGCGATGTAAACAAATGTGAGAGTTGATTCCCTTACTAAAAGTTGTTAACAAAATTCGTTAATTTACATAAAAAATTAGTTTTCTTCCAATAAATTAAAAGAAACATTACATTGTGCATGGAAAACGTGTTCTAAATATAACTACATTATGAATTGACAACAAAACACATATAATTTACTTTGTGTTTTAATGTGCATAACAACAAAGAAATTGGGTTACACTGTAACTTAAAGCGCAATAGTAAAATTCACAAAACTTCATAATTAAATATGAAGGCATGTTTCCCACACACAGAAACTTTTTGTTTGCATCTATCTCCAAAATATGAATCCAAACTTAAAATATAAAAGTGAGGGAAACTTGCCTTCATATTATGTCATTAAATGTCCAAAAATTGTCAAAATTTAGGTTATTCTGCATATAACTATTTGTGTTTGTGTTCATTTTTAGAGATGTTTAACGCGATTTGTACGTCAAAAGTGCTTTTGAATGAGACAGGTAAGATGTTAAGCTCCACAAATATACAAAATTTATGATGATTCGTGGAACTTATTTTTTTAACAATTTCATAGGGCATATAAAGCTGCTTCGTGAACCTAGGAGACATTTAGCATTATACATATGAGTATAATTAACAGAACAATGTATTTAAGTGCCTGTTTATAAAGAACTCCAATGGGAGTTTGACCAGAGAAGGGAAGGGGGGGATCAGACTTCAATAAACAGTTTATACCCATTGCAAAATATTCCATTGTATAAAGAGTAAAAGACACCAAACTTTATTAAATAATTGATGTTTTCTTTTTAAGGTGTCAAAATCAATTTATAATTTTTGAATTTTCTTAACTCGGTACGTAACGTCGAATAAAATGTCTTTTTGAAAGAGATTAGACCCACATATTGCTATTTCTGTAAAGATGAATTTAAAACGTTCCATAATTTTGAAAGACTGTATAAATAATATAATAGTGACTTATCTCAAAAATATATGACATTTACCTTTTGATAATCCAAACGTTGCTTTTATCCATTTCTGTGATGATAAATACAATCCAGAAAGACAATAACATTGGAAACATACTTATTGTCATTCGGAATTGCATTATTGTGTTGTATATTCCCCTTTAACAGTTTTTGAAGTTTTTTGCTCGAAATTTAGGGTCCGTCTATAATGCGTATATGACTCATTTTCGCGAATATGAACGAAACGAACGAATATGATCGAATATTTGCAATATTGATGCTTTTTCTGCAATGTTTTTATCAACAAATTACAGTTTAATTTAAAATACAATTAAGACTGTTAACATAAATAGAGAAATTCTCTAGCCATTATCATGTTTCGAACTCTAACGTCATGTTCGCGAATATGAACATTGTTTTTAGGCTATACAATAAGCACGACGACTCCACAATACAAGGTTTACAGTCAACTCGTACCTAAGTCAACTCGCACGGTAGTCAACTCGCACGTTGTTTGGTCAACTCGCACGGAAGTCAACTCGTACCTAAAAGTCAACTCGCACGGTAGTGAAACTATTGATGTGTTGATGGGTTCTGAATGAGTTATTTATGCATAAACACAAATGAGAAATACTTTCAAAGTTTAGTTCAATACTTTTTATTGCAATATTTTCACAAAATAACACATTTTTTAACAAATTGTGTTTACACCAGGTTACATTATCGGCACATTATAACAGACAGTAAACGTACTTTTTAAAATATATTTTTTTAACTATTATTTTTATTAAAATATTTGAAACACACATTGTCAAAGCTTTATCATGTACACAAGTAGACATTCATCTATATACTTTTATTTTCATATTTATTTCAATATTTACATACAGTATCAAAGCTGAACAATATGTACACAAGTAGACATACATCTATATACTTTTATTTTAATATTTATTTCAATATTTACACACACTATCAAAGATTTACAATATGTACACTAATATTGTAATTTAATGAATTGGACATAAAGACTGATAGAACTATGAATTATTAAGAATTTAATATTTGTCATACAACTATTAATGAAGATCCCGTTACCTATGGAAAACTTATTGCGCACACAATTATAAGTAAAAAACGTATAACAATAATGTTAACGTGAGTACAAATACGTATAGCTAAGTATCATATAAACCGAGTATATATGATTATCATACCTACATGTATTGAAACATTTTTGTACGCAAAGATTATTAATTTTACAATAATAATCAGTCATAATACAATTTTACAGAATCAAATGTGATTTAATTAATAATTTAATAAAATTGCCCAGCATTATTAAAATTTGAACATGAGTTACAATTCTACATTAATTAATTAAATATTAAATTGTAAAGCTTGACAAATTAAAATATTTATTTAAGTATTCCATACTACAGCCTTATTTCTAGGCAACCCCTATCAGTAATAGCCTTATCTACCCCTCGATTATCAGTACCCTCATCAGCTCTGAATGACTGACAGATTATCTGTTTATTGTAATTTTAGGGTTGGGAAATAGGATATGGTGTTTTCAGGTATTGTTACTTTCTTGACTGATTAGGTGACATATGGTTTATTATTACAATTCCAAATTAACAATTAAAGTGATATTATGGGCATGTTTCACTGTTGAATTGAGCTGAACATGATTAACAGGTCAAAAGAGTTAGTTTAAATGTGGTTACTCACGAATTATCTGCAACTCATCTTGCTGCCAGTTGTTTATAAAAAGTATATATTATAGTCGATATTTTACATGACTCACCCAGTCCTCTAAGCCGAAATGATCCGTAAAACAAAATGGTGTATTTGTGTCGTATGAACGAATCTGCACTAAAACTAGATTTAGATTCACTTCGTAAATCAAATCTTGTGTGTCGTCAGTTGTCAAAACGAAACCACGGTTGATATTCAAATGCATTATTTTTCTCTTTCCGGGATATTGTTGTAGTATGTTGATGCTGCATTAACAAATATAAGTGTATATGAAGTGAAAACACCAAAAATAAACAACGGTTGCGATAGACACCTATAAACTGTAATATTCCTATAATATCACTTTAACATACTAACGTATGAACATTTCAAAATCTGTCATAGCTTATTAAAAAAGTAATACATATCAGCTTATATAAAATTTATAACAATGAAATAGAAATTAGAATACAAATAATTAACAAAAACAAAACATGACCGCTGAAAAGAGCTCAACAAAGACTACATAGACATTTCACAAATGTCACGAAAAACCACTTAAATGTTCACTCGATCTTTACAGAATAAATACATCAGGAAGAATTATATTCATAGAAGAATTTCCATATCAAAAATGTTAGAAAACGATTTTAAAACAGCCGATATCTGTTGATATTCGCCCCTTTCGCGAATATTGTAATATACGCTCTTTAGTCGTACCGAGCACATATCAGTGAAAGGGGGAAAAACTACATATCTTTAGGGTATGGGTAACCTATGGTCTTTAAAAATCGATTAGGAATTTATAAAAGGTATTTATTGTGTTAGGTTAAAGAAAGAATGTCTCAAAATATTGTAAAATAAAACATTGAAAATTGAAACTAGCGACAGCTCCCTTGCAAGGATATTTTGGATCTCCAAAAAGAAGGTTTTTGCGAAGGTCAATATTTCACGCTGCAGAAACAGAACAGAACTTTGAAGGTTAATTGTGAAAAATATAAAGACTTCTAGGTAAATAAGCACAGCACATGGTTGCAATTAATGAGTAATGTAGCCAAAACTAGAATTGCATTCTGTTTGAATGTACTTTGCATGCCATGAAATGGGTAAAATTTCTCAATTTTTCATTAAAAGTAGGTGGGTGGGGGAAAGGGTGTCAGACAATTCACCCCAAGACAATTCACTCCAGAATTTGATTTCCTTGGACAATACACCCCCAAGACAATTCACTGCCATATTTTTTATATGATATTGTATTGTCATTTGCTTTTGTCATATTTTAAAATAAGCTGTGAACAGATGTTTGAGGTTATAATTTTGACTTTGTAGCATAATTTTGATGTGAAGAAAAAAAATGTAGTATGTAAATGAAAGATGAAAAAGTGTTTTTTGTCAAATGCAATCCAACCAATGCTTTTTTTCTATAAACTGTGTTACAACATATAAAATTGAAACAAATTAAGTATTTTGTATTTATAATATTTGTGCATTAGATTTAAATAACAGTCTGCGAAATAAGCGCACGCTATTATAAATTAATAAGGCTACCAATATCAGACGCTCGCGCAGGTACCGACTTCCGCGAAGTTACCGCATATATTGTTTAACTAATATCAGTAATAATAACTTTTTTACAAAAGCATTTATCGATACGTATTTATTAAAATAATAACAAAATGGTTTTCACTTGTTTCTGACACACACAGAAACGCGAGTTTTAATGGGGATTTCGTAAAGTTACACGAATTGGGTACCAAAATTCTCAATAATTTTACATGCACACATAATACATACTTAATAATGCTTAGTTCTTGCTTATATGACATTTCAAGTTTGTGAAATAAATACATGTTCTTTATTAAAGGGGATCGCAATAATTTTTTAAGCTTCCACTCGCTCTTGTCAAGACCGCATTTCCGCGTTGGAAATGGTATAAATTTAATTCATCTAACTTATCTTTCTGGATACCAAATGTCAGAGTTGCATTAACCCTTTTTTACACCGTTTTTGCCATATTTCATTTCCGTTTTTTAATCTGAACACAATATAGAAACTCGTTTAAATAATGAGATCTAGGCATTCGAGCTCCTAGTGTGGATTAAAAGCGTTTATTGGTGACACCACATGAGCGCAACTGTGTAGATACCGTTAATAAGATAATAAATCACATGTCACCTTCAAATAACATGTATGATGTCAATTAAGTGCATTACTATCAGAGTAATAAAACACAGCATGAATTAGGCTTCAAGGTGGGTTTAATTTCTCTTTAAGTAATGCAGATGAACCACGCTTCTGACCTAGTAACTGATAAAACTATTTAAAAAAGTGAAATATTATGTGATAATCAGATCGATAACATAAACTATTTAAATCTGCTAGTATATCCGATAAAAATATATTATAATTGTCTTTGACAGTGTTGACGTTCAGTTGTTCGTGGTAACGACCGCATGTATTTATACATCTTTTACAGTTCTCAAGATCTCTTTTCTTCACTGGAAACGATAAAAATTAAATGTCACCAACTAATCTTTCAGGATATCGATTGTCCGAGTTACATAATCCCCATTGACACCGTTTAACCATTTTTAATCGTTTTGTTAAGAGGAAAACAAAAGAAACTCATTGGAATAAAAGTGAACCTTAACATGTAGCTTGTCTAGAAAATGGCGGACAGGTCGTTGCTAACGAGTGCGCCCGATTAATCGATCGCTGATTGGTGGATCAATTCTAGTGAGTGGAGCGATCATATATAAGGCTTCATGTAAATTGCAGTGATGATAAGATGAACGAAGAAGTTGTTTATCAAATGTTAAATACTTATAATTAATAAAGGACATAATTACATTGACTTGTTATAGTGTGTTGCAATTGTTTTTGCAATAAGCTTTACAGTTAACATACCCTGAATACAATTTTACTTTTAATAGATTAACTGCTATTGAAAGATGAAACCCTTTAACAGGGTGTATATTTTAACAAATTTACTTTGGGCTAGTAATTTTGCTGCTGGGCTACTTGTCTTAACCATTCCAGTAGCCCGAATGGCTAGTGAATAAATTGAACTATCGTGAAGACTGAAATAATATTATTAGGTTAACTGCTATTCTATTATTTGAGAACTTTGTCAAATATTGAAGTTGATTAATTAGTTTCATTTAATTCTTAGAATTTTACATTATGACAATTACTTATTTATTCATGTTAGATGGGATAATTAATTTAATAAAATATTATGGTTTAATTGATAAGAAAACCTTAATTAAAGAAAGGAAATTTAATCTTGTTGGAAGCGTGCTATAAATGGGTATTACAATCAAGCATTCACACACCTGACAAGGCTTTATCAAATTGTCAACACAGATAAACAAAGACTTCAGTTACACACATTGACAAATAATTATATTGGGCTGGGCAATTCTAAGACCTGGTATTGTATTAAAAAATTCCATTGTTGTTCACCTGATATTTTCAATATTATTTTTATTTAACTGCCTATAAACAAAAGTGTTTCATTAAAAAAATTATTATTTTTATTCTTATTATCCATTAAGTTGTTGGATTTTCTCTCATTGAAGGATTAGTGATAGAAGTTGTGTTTTGTAATGTTGTGTATTGAAACATATTTTAGTCTGCAATTATCAGTATTCTTTTCAAAGCCAGTGTCAAATTCACACCATTTTATGTTATAATTTTTAAAATGCAACTTATACACCAATACCTCATGATTTATTTAATCTACTATAATACCGCTAGTATGCTCCTCTTAAAAATGTTTTGAAATGTAATGTACTTTTTACAAAAATTGTACTCAATTCAAGTCCACTTCAATCATACAGTATGTTAACTCATTCCATACTACAGCCTTATCTCTAAGCAACCCCAATCAGTAATAGCCTTATCTACCATTAGATAATCAGTACCCTCATCAGCTCTAAATGCCTGACAGATTATCTGTTTATTGATACCTTTATGGGTGTGAAAAAGGTTGTTTTTTAGGTGTTGTTACTTTGTTGACTGATTATGTGACAAATATTTTATTATTATATTTCCCATTTAAAAATAGATATAGTAATTTTATAAAAATTTCGAAATCTTGCATAACTTATCAAATAAAACAATTAGATTATTTCCAAATAATGTATCCAATACCATTATTATTTATTTATACACTTTTTACAAATATAAACTGTTTTAATGAATAAAATCAATCATAAATAAAACATAAACACATAATAAATTGTTTAATGACATAAAAACAATAATAAGATATTGTTAATAATAAGATATTGTTGAAAACAAAAAAACATCAATAGATAAAAAGCACAGTTATGTTTCAATTGCAAGTAATTTTATGAAAAAAAGAAAGAAATTCTGAGAACATCTTAATATGCTTTTATTAGAACTTCATAAAAATAACAAAGAATACAAATAACTATCCTTAGAAAACAGATATTTGTAATTACTAAATCCTAAACACACAGCAAAAGATAAAAAAAATTGTCCAGGAGCAGGGGTGAATTTTCTAGGGGGTGAATTGTCTCCTCGGGGTGAATTGACATGACACCTTATCAGTGATCGCTCCGCCCACTTAATCACGTGGCTCAGCGGGAAGAAAACCTAGACAAGCTTTCACCAAAATTGCTTCTTTGCCTTTAGACTGCATATAGATTTACGCGATATTCCGGATGATTTTATGGAATTGTTTAACACCATATTACACTTGTAAAGGGGTTGATGCAATTTAGTTATTCTGCAAATGCAAAAAAATATACGATTAAAGAGAACATCAGCTATTTATAACGGGTAAATCGGTACATTAAACACGCTCCCAAACACTTGCGCGCTTACCGAAATCGAACCAGTTATTACGTGTTATGGTGGAATTTGCAATAAATTAACACTTCACCGGTATTTACCCGTGTTATTTACAAAATATTTACCGAAACATTCCCCCCTACCCGTGTATTTGACACGAAATAGCGTATATAACTGGGAATTTGGTGAAGGTTTTACGCGCTTTCTGACGCCGGGTGGGTACCTCAATCCCACATGTTATTGCGTATAAAAGTGATATTAATCATATTAAACATTGCTTATGGGACATTTATCAATCACTATAATTTAAAGCGCAAAAACAACACAGTAAGTTTTGACATTGTCTGATATAAAATTAGCGTTGTACGAAATGGAATACGGTCAGGCTATTATAAATTAATATGGCTACCAATATCAGACGCTCGCGCAGGTACCGACTTCCCCGAAGTTACCTCATTTATTGGTTAACTAATATCAGTAATAATAACTCTTTTACAATAGCATTTTTCGATACGTCTTTATTAAAATAATAACAAAATGGTTTTCACTTGTTTCTGGCACACACAGAAACGCGATTTTTAACGGGGATTTCGTAGTAAAGTTACACGAATGGGGTACCAAAATTCTCAATTATTTTACATGCACACGTGACATAAAACATACTTAATAATGCTTTGTTATTGCTTATATGACATTTCAAGTTTGTGAAATAAATTAATGTTCTATAAAGGGGATCTCGGTAATTCTTGAAGCTTCCACTCGCTCTTGTCAAGACCGCATTGCCTTGTTGGAAATGTCCGCTGTGGAAACGAAATAAATTCAATGTCACCAACTAATCTGTCAGGATATCGATTGTCCGAGTTACATAATCCCCATTGACACCGTTTAACCATTTTTAATCGTTTTTTTAAAGAGGAAATCAAAAGAAACTCGTTGGAATAAAAGTGAACCTAGACATGTAGCTTGTCTAGAAAATGGCGGACAGGTCGTTGCTAACGAGTGCGCCCGATCAATCGATCGCTGATTGGTGGATCAATTCAAGTGGGCGGAGCGATCATAGATAAGGCGTCATGTCAATTGTCTTGGGGGTGAATTGTCTCGCTTCCGGGGGGAAGATCAAGGGCAATAGTTTCACAAGTGAAGAAGCTGGCCTTGTCTTTGGTTTTATTTTCAATGCATGTTGCCTTAGCGCTATGTTATGACACTGACACAAATAGGCGTTCTTGTGTCACTTTCTGTTTTGATGAAATGGATTTGACTGTTTGCTGCCTTTCGGAACTTGAAATTTGGGCAAAAATATATCCCCTGCCCCCTTAACCCTTTGCATGCTGGGAAATTTGTCGTATGCTAAAATGTCGTCTGCTGAATTTCTAAAATTAGCATTTTCTTTGATTTTTTTCAAAGAATACTATCAGAATAGCAAACAGTTTGGATCCTGATGAGACGCCAGGTTTTGCATAGGCCTTTAAAATTCGGTTCCCGCACTGAAAGGGTTAATGAGTGTTATCCACTTTTATAATTGATTTTTTTTTTGTTGGTATTGAATGTATTTCCTACAACAAATATTTTGTTGGTCAAATGTTGAAAAAAAATCCATTAATTGAACAATGATGAAATTATTCACATACTTAAGTGCAATTCAGTGTCGTTACAGTGCTGTAGATTTCTTCTGTTTGGTTAATCAAGTATATCTACTGTAGATTATTTTTTATTTATTGAACATCATTTTTTCACACCTGAGGATGTTTACGTCTGCTGCATCTTTTAGGCTTAAAAGCCACAGGTTCTGAACAAATGTGTACATGTGTGCATATATTTTATTTCTTAGTTTCTTCCTCACCTGAATAATTACATGACAGTGTGTGATGATGAATATGTATTATCATGCTTATGACAATGTGTTGACCTGGAGCTCCTGCAGTTAAGGCTCAAAATGTGGGAAGAATGTTCAATATTAAGAGCTTAATTCTATGCATTAATCTCTGACTCACTGAAAAACATATTTTAAAGTTGACATGGTCATGTGCCATGTGGATCAACCAGAGTACCTAATTTTAGCTCCACCTATATTGTATTGTTACCACCGAAACAATTTACATGGACCCTGGTCCCAGAATGGAAATCGAATACTGGTTGCTGGTGTGACTGCACCAAATTGGCCTTTATTATCAGGCGATCAATAACTTGTAAATGAAAATCTACGGTGGAAACTTTTTCGCATTATAATTATTATTAATATTTATTATTGTTACAGTTACATGTAGGTTGTGTCAATACCATCAGTGAATTCGTAGAAATATGGGATATTACGTTACCAAATGCATTGATCGTGTGCACATCACAATTTCAGCAAGAAAAGATTTTTCAGATACCAAATAGACAATTTTATGTGTTAAGTTTCTTTTTGATAAATTAATGCAGTTGTTTTTTACTAACAATATAATATCACCACTATTGAATGCCCATAATCTATGAGCTGTTAGTTTGTTAGTTTCCATTTTTATTTAATGTCATTTATTAATTTAAAAAATCCAAATAGTGCCTTATGCCCTCTTAAATACATGCATCCAGTCTTATCTTATTTTGTCACCTTAGACCCATAGAGAGCACAGTCACCCACGGTTTATTAGATTACAATCAGTAACACAGTAACTGATACGCTGAAGGACACACTCCACACAAATATCTTAATATCTCCAGGTCAAACAATCTTGAGATTTGAGGGGTTTTTATTAATTTTAAATGAATACGAAATAAGTTGTTTTTTTATTGAGGAAAACAAGTATTATAATAATTGTTTTAAACAATGTGTTGGCATGGTAAATCTATCAGTTGTAATTGATTTAATTATTAAGAACAATGGGCTAATGAATCTGCAGATTAATTTCACAAAGACAATATTATCAGTTTTAAATACATAGTTTTATTTGTTTGTAATACTACTGGCAATCTTCTTAGTTTTTTACTACAAATCCTTACTTTTTGTTTATCTCTTTACCCCTTAGATACGTATTTTGACGCATTTGTAGTCACTTAGAAAGTTATATTTAATTCAAGACCTTTCTTACTAGATCCAAGTTTAAAAGGCTTCATTTCCAACCCTTAGATACTGATGAGCAGCAAACAGCATAAAACCTGAACAGCCTGCGTTTTATTCACAGGCTGTTCTGAAGTTATGCTGTTTGCACATAGCTACTTCCACTTTGCTTTTGTGTGGGAAAGGGTTAAACAAGTGTTATATTTTTATGCTTCCCGAAATAAAATTTGGCGGAGCATATAGTGGCCAGTTTGTCCTTCCTTCCTTTATTCTTTCCGTCACACTTTTGTAACGGTTTCTCATAGCGCCTTCAACACTTAACCGATCTCTTTCATATTTGCCATGTAGGTACCTTGCATGGACCTCTACCTTTTGATGAGGTTTGAGGTCACTGGGTTTAAGGTCAAGGTCACCGAGGCTAATAATAGACTTTCTGTCACGCTTTTGTTACAGTTTCTCATAGGGTCTTCACTACTTTACGGATCTCTTTCATATTTGGCATGTCTAAGGTACCTTGCATGTACCTCTACCTTTTGATTAGGTTTGAGGTCACTAGGTTCAAGGTCGAGGTCACAGAGACCTATTAATAGATTTTCTGTCACTCTTTTGTTACAGTTTCTTATAGGGCCTTCACTACTTTACTGATCTCTTTCATATTTGGCATGTAGGTACCTTGCATGGACCTCTACCTTTTGATGAGTTTTGAGGTCACTGGGTTCAAGGTCAAGGTCACCGAGGCTAATAATAGATTTTCCGTCACGCTTTTGTTACAGTTTATCATAGGGCCATCCGCCTTCACTACTTTACCGATCTCTTTCATATTTGGCATGTAGGTACCTTGCATGGACCTCTACCTTTTGATGAGTTTTTAGGTCACTGGGTTAAAGGTCAAGGTCACCGAGGCTAATTATATATTTTTCCGTCACACTTTTGTTACAGTTTTTCATAGCGCCTTCAATATTTTACTGATCTCTTACATATTTGGCATGTAAGTACCTCACATATATAGACCTCTACCTTTTAATGACGCTTGATGTCATTTGGGGTCAAGGTCACCGGGGCTAATAATATATTTTTTTAGGTGGTTATTAACACATAGATTGACAAAGCGCATCATCGGGGAGCATTCATCGCTTTCAACGATACTTGTTTTTAGGAGTTTACTAAGGAGTTATAATGCTGGGGTTAAAAATGATTGAAAAAGTACCAAACAAATATTTGTGCAAATGGGGTGTCACTGGGCCAATTGTTGTACTGCTCATTTGACACTTTACAGTAAAACTTGTTGTTCAATGTCATATGTTGGCAGTCATTTAGTCCAGCCCAAAAAAGGGACCTTTTACACAATTCAATATTCAGTCTCATAATTTAAGATTCAATGTGACAGACTTTCAATTGATTAAAGGGCTTCTAAATGCTCACACCTCACATCAAAGATGATAATAAGTCTCTGGCAAAACCACAATGGGATTTCAATCAGGCAACATTCATTTTAATTTGTTCCCAGCATTTCATAAGCACTTTTTATATTGATCATTAAATTGTTCATCATAATCCATAAATAAACATTTAAAATTTATTTACAATTTCTTTTGAACATTCTCTCCAAATGCTTTGTGACAATATTTCCAATATTCTATCAGAAATTGTGTTTTTGTTTTGTCTCTTTTTAATTCACCCTAGGGTGTGATGAAGATACAAAAAAGTATGTCAAGGGAAGCTCTGATTTTCTCATTAATTATTTCAAGATAAAAGAGTTGTACATTTCATGCAAATTAAATATGCTTCAAAACATTAAGGGTATTGCACATGCTTGATAATAGTTTCTTTGTGTCTCACATCACTGAAGCACAAGCTGCTATCTACTGTTGTGCAAATGTCAAATTTTAAATCTAACTTTCATATTTACCTGAAGTATTAATTACAAATACCATTTCTTAATTATTTGATGAGTTGATAAAACTTTTTACCTGAGAAATGGGGTTATATTTTCAATAAGTTGCCAGTAGCAGACATGGGGTAATCATTATTGTTAATCTGTTATCATCATGACTATTTATTGAATACTGTTTTCATTAATCATGGATTGATCATTAATTATAGCTTTTGTATTATTTAAAGAATAATTTTATAGATTACCTCTACAAGAGGTCATTACTCATTATTATTTTATTATTATGATTACTTTTGACCAAAAAGCAGATTCAATTTCAATTCATGAAGACAAATGACACATTAACAACATCTGACACTTGCCAACTTATCATGTAGTTAATTACTCAAGTGGTGTAGATCTCTGATAGCTCTCGGTCCGAGGGGTATTTAAAGGGATTAAGTCTGAACAATAGTTCTTATTTGGAACTTGCCTTCAACTGGTTTTTCCGCTAATTTACATGAGGTACAAATAAAATTGACCTAGATCCACGGGAATGCGTATTTTTTTTTTTTATTATTCCCCCTACAGGTGAAAATGGAAGGGACTTATGGTTTTTGCTCTGTCTGTCAGTCAGTCATTCAGTCACACTTTTCTGGATCCTGTGATAACTTTAAAAGTTCTTCATATTTTTTTTTATGAAACTTGAAAATATGGATAGATGGCAATATGGAGATTATGCACGTCATTTCATTTTGTTCATACGTCAAGAATTCTGGTTGCTATGGCAACAAAAAGATTAGAAATATTGCTGAAAATAGTGGATCCTGCGATAATTTTTAAAGTTCTACATATTTTTTCATGAAACTTGAAACATGGATAGAAGGCAACATGGAGATTATGCATGTCAATTCGTTGTGTTCCAATGTCAATAACTCTGATTGGTATGGCAACAAATAGACTAGAAATATTGCTGAAAATGGTGGAGTTTCATCGGTATTGGACTTGCTTGGAAATAGTCTTGTTCAAACTAAGTAAGTGCGGTACCAGAATATTCATGTGACACTAGGGTCATAATGGTAAAAAGTTTATTGTACCTAACGATTAGTGGAGTTCCGAATACAGTCTATTGCATTGATGATCTGCATTTATGCAAAAAATAAGTGTTGGAGCTTAATTAGGTGTGGGAACAACCGTTAAGTAATCAGTCAAATAATTGAATTCATGACAATTTTAGTGAACCATGTTAACCCATGTATACAAGTTACATTTTGAAAAAGCAATTCATGCAACTTCTGCACCAGTGGAGAGACTCTGGCATTTTCTTTCCTTTCTGATAGAAGTTGAATGAGTGACCGCACTTTTCAAATGCCCATGAACATCAAATGCAATAATCGTGCAGTACCATGCATCTTTCTTTTTTGTGCAAGTTAATAGGATAAGAATTAAGGGTGTCACGGTACTCTGTGGGACGGTATATCGTAATAGTCTCCTCTCAGTACGGTGCATGATAGGCCTTCGAGTGCGTATGGTACGGTACAGCATTTTTCATATGCGCCAACGCGCCAAGTAAACTTTTAATGTTTGGATGTTGTAACAATTCGCGGCAAGAAAGATTCCTTTGGCGCAATCAATAAAATATGTGGCACAGTAATTGGATCAATGTTAACGGAAATTCTCCCAATATCATCTTATATCACATTTTTAAATGACAAATTTTGTAATCATGAATTTAAAATAAAATAACATTTTTTACAAATTAAAGAAATGAATGTATGTAGAGGTCTTTAAATAAAATTGAAAAAATGGTTTAAAATGGTTTGTATGTTGTTTCCATCTGACAATACGTATCCCGTTACGTATTGTATCGTACACACTGTACCGCGATACGTATAGTAATGAAGGGGAGCGTATCATGACACCCTTAATAAGAATAGGATTTTTTTGTATAGATTAACAGTGTTTGATAAAGGGTCTAGAAGCCCAAATATTATTAAATGCATGAATTAATACATTTGTTATCAATTTGATCACTTTGGTTGAGATTACCAATTCATAATATATCAATGAAAAAAACATTAATCATGTTAAAAAATAAGTTAAAATCATTAATTTCATTGATTTTTTTTCGAGTAATTGACCACATGTCTGCCCAGTTGCAACTGAGAGTAACATTCTTTTGTGACATAGACATTTTGCTTCACTTCATTATAAGAGCTATCAAACTGCAGTTTATAAATTATATGATAAGATAAGCTATTGGGGGACATCACCGACCCCAGTAGACAGATTATCTCCAGAGCCAATTAAATATGCAGGTTTTGTTTTTTGCTATAATTAGCACATGCTTAACAGTTACATGTATATGTTTCAATTGTACTTTCTCGTGGAAGCTGTCTAAGCCAGCTTTTCACCTTACCTGACCTATGTAAGACAGACTGTCCAATAAAATTTCCTGCGGCTAGACACAAATAAAGACATTTCATTTATTCCATTGGCTGATTTGAGCGATATATATATTTGATATGTCAATAAAAGATTCTTATTGTGTTTTCAACAATATCATGAAAATATTATTTTTGATTATTTCACCATATTGACGTTGCCAAATGTGTGGGGAATGCTTGCAAAAAAATAATGATGTTATAATATATTATACATTTTGGGAAGTAATTTAAGTATTTCTTTGCATCAATAGAAAATAACATAAAATAATGACCACTTAAACATTAAAATTATTGAAATCCGAACAAGATGTAGCCCCCCTCCCTAGCAATTGCTGTGAGGGGTAACAAACAACTGGACATTAAACCTGGGGGGGGGTGTTCCGCTGAGACTTGCGAAATGTGACCCATTTTTATACTGGAACTCTGATAAAGTACACCCATTTTGATACAAGATTTTTTTAAAGCATACCCATTTGTATACGATACCATTGAGAATGTGGAACCATTTCAATACCAGAAGTTTTATAAACTGGACCCATTTAAATACTAGAATTTGATAAAGTGGACACATTTCATACTTGAATTTTAATTTCTGTCATATCAATACAGTATACTTATTGAATTTGCTATGATATCTTTAACGCTACTGAAATTTACTTTTTGATACCCATTTATATGGTGTGCGGTAAAGTGCCAGAGGTAAAAATGCCATAGGTAAAAATGCCAGAGGTAAAAATGCCAGCGGTAAAAATGCCAGAGGTAAAGTGGTAAAAATGCCATAGGTAAAAATGCCATAGGAAAAAAAAGACAGACGTTATAAAGTAAAAAAGATTTTTGAGCAATATTTTTTAAGGATATTGAGTATTGTACGGAAACATTTTTTTTTTAATTGAACATGTTGTTAATGGTTGGGAATTTGTGTTTCTTTGATGAATCGGTCATTAAAGAAAACTTGTTAAATTCATTGTAAAAGGATATTGAGTATTGTACGGATACATTTTTTTAATTAAACATGTTGTTGAGAATAATGTGTCAGTAATACATGTTATTTTATATTGTATTCTTAAGATTCACATGCTTTTTTTAAGAAATGAAAGATTCAAATGTGTCTTATTCATATTGTTTCTGTGTCTTAAATGTGTCTTATTTATATGTGACAACGTGCTTATTTTTTGAAGAAATGAAAGATTCATATGTGTCATATTTGTATTTTATCCATGTCTTAAATGTGTCTTATTTAAGACTACAGGCTATACCGCCGGTGCGATGCAATAGATCTTATTTCTTAATCTCCACTTTCACACTTAGCGCTGTTTTTAATAAGGCTACCTCTATTTCAAGGACAGATTACTGAAAACTAAATAAAAAGTACAACGGTGATGTTGATCCATGTTGACGTGTATTCTAGCTAGATCATATTTAAGTAAATTATATTAGTTCGGAATTATACAATTGCTTATGCTATGCTTAGAATATATAGACATTTATTAACATTTATTAACTGTACTGATATCCACATCAAATATTGATTTTACCTGTATTATTTGCCATTGAACGCGTATTTAAAATAAAAATGGTAAATAAAACGGACGCTTGCAATAATTGTCATTAACTTTTTCAAACGGTATAAATATAAGACAATGGTAGAGCGTTTACTATTTGTTGAAGTTTTTTCAAGGTACACAACAATTAAGCAATAAATGAAATCAGTTATTTTGGCAGTAAATCCAATTTTTCCAGTACAGTAGCCAGGTGCCTGTGTATTGAGCTAATAAGATAGTGATCAACACAGCAGGTTGCTAATACACAGTGTAGACTTCCTCTGACTTTGATTCGAGCACAATAAATCTCAATATTATAAAATTAACAGAACAGAACAGCGAGTTTATTTGCGACATAAGCATATACAGCTAAACATCAAACTACCATAATAATAAATACACAATACACATGCATCAAAATAACACCAAAAATATGTTTATGCATTTTGTACAAATATATGACTTGTGAGAATGTGTGATGTCCGAGAAAGCTCTTTCTGTTTTAACAAAGTAAAGTGAATTTTTAAAATCCGCAATTGATAAAGAAAAAAATACAGTTAGATGTTTGTACAAAATTTTAGTTGTGGGGGGACAATTTACTCTCTAAAAAATCTTTATATTATCTGCTCTAAGTTTAAATGCTGTAATAAGCAAGACGTATCAATACATGCCTCATTTAATAATCAATCTATTATGCTTTTATATATAAGCAAATTTCTGATTTCAATAGTTTTATGGTTTCCCATATTTATGCCCCCTTCAAAGAAGAGGGGGTAGATTTTTTGTACATGTCGGTCAGTCGGTCCGACCACCGAATGGTGATGTATATCAATTGATGTATATCAAAGTTATAATGGCAGACACAGTAAGGTGCCAGATGAGAGATTAGCCCTCCCCAATTAAATCAACTTTTTTATAATAATTTAAACATTTATAATTTGACTTCATTCTCATTCACAATCTTACTTTGTGTAAATTAGTAAAAATAATGGTTTGTTTATTTTGTGTAGTTAAAATCATCGAAGAATGTGCTTAATTAAAAAAGTGCTTCAGTTTTATAAGTTAAGGAAAGTTTTAATAAATTGATCATTAAATATATGATTTAATTTATAAATTTAGTTTTGAAACAAGAGTCATTTAATAATTAAGATAATAATTTAATTAATAATTTAATTTTAATCCATTGATCAAGGAATATTAAATCTAAGAATTTAATTTAAAACAGGTGCTTGTTGATCAATTTATAATATAGGAAGATAATTTAATAAGGTGTCTTAGCTCAGGTAATATTAAATACCACACAATACCTGGAAATAAGACAGCATTTTGTCTTATTACCAGTTATTGTGTGGTGTAAATGGTGGATTGGTTGTTTATTGTCTTTCTGTGTTCATTTGCTGAAATATGACAATGAATTTATAAAAATGACGCTCATTCTTTTACTAGAAAAGGAATTTTGTATAATGGAAAAGTTTTTAAGTTACAATATTCATGTAACACACATAAATCCTATTTTAAAGGTAATTTGCCGTCAACTGCAGTAGTCTGTTGTATCTTATGGAGAAATGGCCATTATTACATTATGCAGTAACAAGTCAATTAAACAGCCTGAATGTTGTTGGGTTAAAATGGTTAAAATGCTGATAGAAAGAAAAAGAATTCACATATGAAACATTATAAATTGCATGCTTATGTGCCTTCTTTATAAATTCCATGAGGCCTTTATATTTTATGCCCCCGGTAGGGTGGCATATAGCAGTTGAACTGTCAGTATGTCAGACTGTCCGTCCGTCCGAAAAAAAAAAGCGTTGGCCATAACTTTTGCAATATTGAAGATAGCAACTTGATATTTGTCATGCATGTGTATCTCGTGAATCCGCACATTTTGAGTGGTGGAAGTTCAAGGTCAAGGTCATTCTTCAAGGTAAAAGGTCAAATTGCGGCACAGTAGGGGGCATTGTGTTTCTGATGAACATATCTCTTGTTTTATCTGAATTTAGAATAGCATATAATACATTTCATATTATTTGGTGTTCATCTGATATGCTCAAATGTATGTTCAGTTTGGCCATGCCCAGGAGGGAGTGACTGAGTTATGGGGTGCAGAAGAAGCACAAGCCATCTCGACATGATGAATCATCCCCAACAGCGCTTGAGGATGGTTTCTTGCTCGATGAGGATGAATCCATAACTGAGAACTGAGGATGATACTTCTCTCAACACTGCATTGTATGAAGACAAAGCAACTCAGTGTGGTTAGTCATCGTCAACAACAGAACCAGACTCAGCTGACGTTGGAGACTGTCAAGTTGAGATCACTGTGCCTATCAGGGTTGAGTGTTACATACTGAACGAAGTGATCCAAAGCAATTTATTGTCAATACGCACGCTAGAGACCTGGACATTCGCTTTTTACATTCAGATCAAAGCATGGCAAAACATATGTAAGGATGAAAGTATGTGTTAATGAAGCAGGACACACTACTGAATATGTTCATGGTTAGGAAGTTTCCCAGAACCATTTTTTGTGGGAACAAATTTCTAGTGATTATCTTTTTGCCCTTTAGCTCACCTGAGCACAATGTGCTAATGGTGAGCTTTTTTGATCGCCTTTTGGCAGTCATGGAGTGCGTGTTGTGTGGCGTCAACATTTGCCTTGTAAACAATCTTGAGGCCACATTAATTGTCCAAACTTCATGAAATTTGGTCAGAAAATTTTTCCAAATGAAATCTTTGACAAGTTAAAAAATTGTACCGGTTTATTGTCTGTCATCATGAAACTTGGTCAGAAGATTTGTCAAAATGATATCTTGGGCAAGTTGAAAAATGGTTCCGGTTGGTTCAAAAACATGGGCACCAGGGGGTGGGGCATTTTTCCTTATATGTCTATATATAGCTATAGAAAAACCTGGTATCCGGACAATCGCTCCTACAGACAATCGCTCCTACGCTAAATTTCATAGGGCGGACGGTCGCTCCTACGATGTTTTGACAGGGCGGACAGTCGCTCCTACTTTGTTTTGCAAGGGCGGACAGTCGCTCCTACGATGTTTTGACAGGGCGGACAGTCCCTCCTACATTATTTTGCCAACCCGGACAATCGCTCCTACATTATTTGACAACCCGGACAGTCGCTCCTACATTATTTTGACTCCACGGCAAAATGTAGTGTACGCCGATCAAAGGCTAACACCTATGATTAACCGACAATTAAAATTGCCAACTTGTGTCGAAGAATGCGAAATAAGCCAGATATTTAAATTTGAAATCGAAAATATCTGTACATTTGAATTCGCCATTATGTTGCATTTCATGAATTTTGTATTCAATATATAATTGATTGAAGCGATTGAATAATTTGGAAAGTTCTAGTGATGTCGTTTAAATTTGTGAAACTACGATGATATAAGGTATAAAATACGCATCTTATTCATCCTTGGCAGGATAGCTCAGTTGGCTAATGCGTTTTTTACTTCAAGTCCTGCTGCGGGCTACTATTGTTTTCCTTTTTTAAATTTTATTTTTGATTTTTTACTGGAGCTTTTAAAATTTAATGTTTACATTTATCAATATAAAGCATTTAATGACAAACTTCAAAACATGCCAAAATATGTGAAAAGGCCCCTTTAATGTGACGCCATTCTGTAATCTTTATGCACGGTTCGCACATCATAGGTGTCAAAGTGGTCATTATCGATTGATACTACCATTGTTGTTATAGCAATTATTGATTTAATGCGGTTTTTATGTTTATTCAATTCGCAAAATTGCACTTATTCCAATAAATGTAATATAGGAACGAATGTCCTCGATAGGAATAATGTAGGAACCATTGTCCAAAGTGCCCTTATAACTACCTTATATTTACAGAATCGACAAACTGTAACATAGTTTGTCAGTAAGTAAATTAACTAATTAAAATCAAATTGATCGGCTTATGTTAATTAAATTGGCTTTCTGTTAACAGGTTGGCAATTTTAATTGTTGGTTAATTATAGGTGTAAGCCTTTGATCAGCGAATAATATGTTTTGCCGTTGAGTCAAAAATAATGTAGGAGCGATTGTCCGGGTTGACAAAATAATGTAGGAGTGATTGTCCGGGTTGGCAAAATTATGTAGGAGCGACTGTCCGCCCTGTCAAAACATCGTAGGAGCGACTTTCTGCCCTGTCAAAACATCGTAGGAGCGACTGTCCGCCCTGTCAAAACATCGTAGGAGCGACTGTCCGCCTTGTCAAATTTAGCGTTGGAGCGATTGTCCGTAGGAGCGATTGTCCGGGATTCGAAAAACCTTTTCAACACTCTATAGAGTGTCCCAATGATATCATGAAAAACATGGCCATCAAGGGGCGGGGCTTTTTCCTTACATGACTATGGTAAAAATATGTTAACACTCTCAGTCGCATTTATAGTCCAATCTCCATGATGAAAAATTCTTATGTGATTATGAATTTTCTTCAGCAACATTAATACCCTGCCCCATACCATAATGGCTCTTATGCTTACATGTTTGTTGCCTGCATCACTGCAGAATATTGTTTTCTCCCGATATGTTATTAATTTTGTAATATCAACAACTTGCTTAATACGTGAAATAAATTGCTTATTTTTTATGCCAGTTGTATTGATATGTGTTTATGAATGATGAAGTTTTGATGAAATATCATTAAATTGTAAAAACTATGTTCATGCATTCTTTTATTGCACATACTAAAATTAAACCTATCTCGCCAAAACCACTAGATACGCGAGAGTTTGCCGATATTTGGCGAGCTGCCTATCTCTGGTATCTATGTCTCTGATAAAACTAATTACTGCTGTGTTGTTTTTTTCATCCTTTCCATTTGTCTCTTTTATGTCTGTCAAATACAGGGCATATTAAGGTTCGATTGGTCATTGTCGGCTCGGGTACTACTTACATGTACCTTGGGTACTCTTAAGTATACTTACATGTACCCCGGGTACGGTAAATATACTAAAACGTTCCCGGGAATTTTAAAGCTTAATCGGTCGTTGTCGGCTATTTTTATGTCCCCCACTATAGTAGTGGGGGACATATTGTTTTTGCCCTGTCTGTTGGTCTGTCTGTTTGCGCCAACTTTAACATTTTGCAATAACTTTTGCTATATTGAAGATAGCAACTTCATATGCTTGTGTATCTCATGAAGCTGCACATTTTGAGTGGTGAAAGGTCAAAGTCATCCTTTAAGGTCAGAGGTCAAATATGTGGCCAAAATCGCTCATTTTATAAATACTTTTGCATTATTAAAGATAGCAACTTGATATTTGGCATGCATGTGTATCTCATGGAGCTGCACATTTTGAGTGGTGAAAGGTCAAGGTCATATTTCAAGGTCAGAGGTCAAATATATGAGGCCCAAATCGCTTATTTTATAAATTCTTTTGCAATATTGAAGATAGCAATTTGATATTTGGCTAGCATGTGTATCTCATGGAGCTGCACATTTTGAATGGTGAAAGGTCAAGGTCATTCTTCAAGGTCAGAGGTCAAATATATGTGGCCCAAATCGCTCATTTTATGAATACTTTTGCAATATTGAAGATAGCAACTTGATATTTGGCATGCATGTGTATCTCATGGAGCTGCACATTTTGAGTGGTGAAAGGTAAAGGTCATCCTTCACAAGGTCAAGGTCATCATTCAAGGTCAAACGTCATATAGGGAGACATTGTGTTTCACGAAGATAGCAACTTGATATTTGGCATGCATGTGTATCTCATGGAGCTGCACATTTTGAGAGGTGAAAGGTCAAGGTCATCCTTCACAAAGTCAAGGTCAAACGTCATATAGGGGGACATTGTGTTTCACAAACACATCTTGTTTTTAATTAAATATTTTCACATTTATGTCAATTTTCTGTAAAATGGCCTCTATATTATCGAAACTCATACTCACAAAGCATGTTGAGGCAGTTTTTTTTTAAATAGAAGTTTGTTTAAGATAATCGGTAGCGCGTTTTACGACATAGGAATTTAGGCGGGAATACAACTCGAGTACAGTCTAATATCGACCGGGTACGATTTAGTATATTTACCGTACCCGGGGTACATGTAAGTATACTTAAGAGTACCCGGGGTACACATAAGTAGTACCCGAGTCGACAATGACCAATGGAGTCCATATTAAGGGATTTTGTCATGCCTGGGGTCAGGCAGCTTCCAGTACTTTGTCCGGAGTATTAGTCTTTAACGATATCACCTATTCACATGAAACTTCATATATGCATATATGGATAGATCTCACTGATGAAAAGTTCAGTGCACAAGAACTATAACTATAGCCCCTTCATTACTTTATTTATCTCACTTTTTTATTGTCCGGGTCATAACGTGATTACAATAAGACCCATTTACATCAAACTTCGAACAAAGGTAGGTTGTGGTGTATAGAAGTGCAACGTTCAACAATCATAAGTCGAGAACTCTGGCTTGCATGCTTCACAATTCTATGCCTTTGTTGGTTTCACATTTTTTCTTGGTTTCCTGTTTTCTTGAAACTACTAGTTCATGATTGAAAATTAAGTTTTTATTACATTTAGAAAGGAAATAATACTGCTTATATGGGTTATATCAAATATTTCAGTTGTGTGTGTAATTTTGTATTTTATACACAATAATGAAAAGTGATATAAGTCCTTGGTGTTATATGTCTGTTTGTTTAGAGGGAAAAAGACGGCACAGGAACTAACGTCTGGGATATCATATCCTTATCAGAAAACAAAACAGTTAATAACTGAAACTGCAAATATAACTCAAATGTATTTAAACATCATCGATTCTATTGGAGAAGTGGTGTTTCCCGTAATTGAAACTAGCCAGTACAGTATGTTTCAAGAAGACTCCCGCATGTCTCTGCTAATAACGCTACCAGTGCACGGTGTTGTTAAAGATAAAAAAAACAAACAACTACAATAACAAAACAATGAACCTTACACACTGCCCTATTCAGGCATTTTGTGTAAAAAAAACAACTTGTGGAATGTAACCGGTACACTAAGGTACGACATTGCACCGAAAATGTTTGCAAGCTAAATTTCTAGAAAAAAAAACCTCCAAAACTGTTACACGGGAATAAACAGCAAAAGGAATACAATTCCGAATGACCATAATTATGCTTCCAATGTTATTGTCTTTCTGGATTGTATTTATCATCACAGAAATGGATAAAAGCAACGTTTGGATTATCAAAAGGTAACTGTAATATATTTTCGTGATAAGTCACTATATTATTTATACAGTCTTTCAAAATTATGGAACGTTTTAAATTCATCTTTCCAGAAATAGTAATATGTGGGTCTAATCTCTTTCAAAAAGACATTTTATTCAACGTAACGTAACGAGTTAAGAAAATTTAAAAATTATAAATTGATTTTGACACCTTAAAAAGAAAACATCAATTATTTAATAAAGTTTGGTGTCTTTTACTCTTTATACAGTGGAATATATTGCAATGGGTATAAACTGTTTATTGAAGTCTGACCCCCCCCTCCTTTCTCTGGTCAAACTCCCATTGGAGTTCTTTATAAATTGGGGTTAAACGGGGATCCCCCGTCAAACTCCCATTGGGGTTAAATTAAAATGGGGGATTGACGGGGTCTCCCGTGAAAACTCCGTTGGAGTTTAATGGATATGGGAGATGGACGGGATCCCCAGTAAAAATCCCACGGGAGGAAGAAAATCTACAAACACTTTATTTTCTTATTAAAGTACATATTTCTTACAATTATAACTTAAACATGTGTAAACGTTGAAACAAAAAACAAAGCATAATATTTAAATTACATTTTTTGTAAAATATAGGTAAAATTCTCCCGTCTGGAAAAAACTCCCGTTGGAGAATTGCAATTTTTAAAGGGGGAGCTAAAACCCCGTTGGGATCCAACGGGGGATGGCAACTTTATCATCAAATAACTCTACTTTCCAAAAACATTTTAACTCTTTTTTTCAATTATAAGTATGTACTCAATGCCCCCTACAAATATGCAAAGTTTCATAACAATTGTTCAATAAATAAAAAAAATAAGTTTGCAAATAATCTGGATTTGCAAACTTAATCTGGATACTGTTTACGGCGAATCCGTAGCAGTAAACATGTCTGGTAAACATATATCGGTGCTTGCTTGATTCACTCAGCATTTTCCATAGCAAGGAAAAGTTCATTTTTCCTTTTCTGAATTACACGAATTTCACTTAAACTCAAATCAAAGTCTGTGCTGTCATCAAGTTTCTCATCCGCCTCCTCAACGTGTTCCTCTTCTGCGTCATCATAATCAGTAACAACACAAGTGGATGGATCATCACAATTCTGAAATTTAAAATTGTATGATAAAATCATATTTTGACCATGATGTAGTTTTAAGTTCGACTTATTTATTGACTGTAAATGTATTTTTTGCTCACCATCACATCATCCATGTAAAATGGTCTGCGCGTCCTCTGCCCTTTTCCGTACCACAGTTGGACAGAGGTGTAAGGATCGAAGTCCTCTATTCTCTGGGACTCTAAATACACCATCATTAGGGCAGAGAGATTACTCTCCCCTAGCCTTGACCTCCAATCATTTTTTACAATTTTCATCCTGAAAGAGATGAATACATCTATAATTTTATTGACTAGCCTAACACAACATTGGCATATTTGAGTTGTTTGTTATTAATTTATTTATTTATATAGTGTTTTTTGTTAATTATCTTAAGAAACACCTTTCAGCATCAACACTGCTGGATGGTATGGTCAATAGAAAATCAGTAAGGGACATGAGGTTGGGAAAGTCTTCATCATACATGTCCCATATCTGTTCCCAGGACAAGTCCTTGATTACTTTCCCACTGAAAGAAAACATAAAAATGTATTAATAACTTTTTTCTCAAACGATAAATAAACCATACATGGTAAATAAGAAGGCACAAAGCTTACAAAACATGCCTTACCTGTTGTACAACTTGTTCTTTAGTCTGATCCACTCTGCCATAACCTTATCAGGCACTGATCCAGCTGCTTCAAGTGTTGGACTGGCGAGGGAAACAAGCTCCTCAACAAATTCTTCTCCATAAGCTGGCAGAAACAAATACAGATAAATTCGAGTCTAGTAAACTAGAGATCTTCATTTAAACATAGTTAAAACATGTAATTAACATCCTCTACTAGTCCATGTGTTGACATGAAAAAATTCTGGGAAATAAATTAGTTAAGCACACTGGAAAAGTAAACATATTCATAACCCTACAATATAATTGTATCATTTAATGGATGTCAATTTTTAAGAATTAAAACATAACTTTAGATCAAATTTAGATTTCCTTCAAAAAGTTTCTAGCCTTAGCACTTTGCACCATTTTCTCTGTACCCGGGCCTTGTAGCTGCAAGAAAGAATTAATGAAATACTTATTTATTGAAGTAAAATAAATACCTTGATAGATACACCTGTAAAAAAGTGTAATGATAATCAGGGGAATCTAAGACATGCAAATATCTTTAAACGAACCGTCAAAGAGGTAATTACTTGTTCCAGATGCTGAACAAGGCTTTGCAACCCTTTAAAAGGTGTTCCAATGCCTTCTTTGTGTGTGGTAGCCAACTTGTGCCTCCCACTCATGTTGGCACAATAGGGGCTTCTCAAAGGCTCTCGAAAGACCTCTTCAAGTAAGCTCTGTTCAGTGGACTGTACCTTCTATACAATAAAACAATAGATTAAAATGTATAATTCACGTCTGATGGCGTGAGAAAGACTGTACTAAGTACTATTTTTTCAAATGTGACTCGGTCATGTCTGGCCCCAAACTTTTAACGTGTAGAATATGAATACTCATATTATTTACATTATTATATAAAATGTATGGATGATAAACTATAACTTACTTGTAGAAAAGGTACAGATTTAACAGCAACAATTCACACTTTTGAATGATGGGGTGGTTCTTTGTAACATCTCTGTATGCAAGCTCCTACCTGCACATAATAGTATTAGATTTAAATCACTGTATACAATTATGTTTTATCATAGAATCATAATTAAGAATCATATTGGGTTATTTGTATGTCATAATACCCAATGCTCAGTTACTTTACCTGTGCGCTGAGCAGTGAACCGCATATATGGGTCGTCCTGTAAATTCTCTCAATCGTTGAACAACTCCCGATGTTTTCCCAAACATAACGAATGCACCATCAGTGCCCATCGATATCAGTTTTGTCTTCCATCTATCGCCAAACCGGCTATCCAGCATCTCTGTGAGAGCAGAAGTGATGTTGCTCCCATCTGCTTTGGCTACATTTTTAATCCGAAGGAAGTGAGTGTTTATCTGTAGGAGAAAATGTAACCTTAGCGTATCAGTGCTTTAATATTGGCAATACTATTTTTTTTCAAGAACAAAGAATTTCTAGTGAAGTCCAATAACTGAAAGCTTAAATGATAAAAAAATATTTTTACAAAGAAATATTTGGATTGTATTACATTCACATTACAGGGCCTACATTTCATAACTTGTCATTGCAAAATAAGTAATGCTGATACTGCACCAGCTACAAAAAGTCTCATTGTGAAATGGTTTAATATTATTTGTAAAATGTCAGATTGTGAGGATTGTATAACTAATGCTAATTACTCGTGGTGGGTTGATTAATCAGATCGTCGACGCGTCATCGACGAATTGCTGCTGACGTGACGATGACGATAAAAAATTAAGAGTCGACGAAAAGTTGACGATTTTTTTTTTACCGCACGGATCATTCGATATATATTTTTTTGTGTGAAAAAGTTTAAATCTTTAAAAATATACTTTAAGCACTCAGCCCCTAGCATATTCAGCTCCATTTTTTGACAATAACAATAGTGCAGTGTAACCACATCAGTAAGGTTCAATATTTCAGCGTACATAAATGACCATTCTTTACATAGATGGTGACGTCACTACGTTATTGTCACCTCTATACTTAGACACATCACACACCTCCTTTTGGAGGCTTTTATGACTACGACACAAAGAAGTCCGCGGATGAATGAAGACTTTGCTTTATAAGTAAACATTCATGTTATGATTTAAAAGTTAAGTATTATTTTGTTCAGTCTTACGGTCTTATGTTAATATCAATTAAAATTTTCGTTAGTTTTCAACAATTTCGCTCTTTATTCATTTTTTTTAAACTGTATTTTCACTTTCGGTTGTATAACAACATGTATCCTTTATTGACGAAAGTTTGCAATGAACTAGCGTTTTCAAAACCGCTTAAAAAGTTTCAGAAGGTGTGTCTGATGCATGTTTTGAATAGACACAATATCATAGCTATATTGCCGACTAGTATGGGAACAGTTTGATATTTCAAGTGGCTCCATTTGTATTGCAAGAGAAGTTAAAAAAACTTGTTCAGTTTGTTAAATTTTGACAACCTAATTATATATTTTTTTATAAGTGCCTGATAGATTTTTTTATTTAAATTATTGAGATCAATGAAAAATTTTGATAAAGCACAGCATTGATGTTCTATGATGGTCATTTTGAGTGGAATAGTATGTTACAATAAAACAATAATAACTATTGTATTAATGAATTTAGATAAGGTGTCATCTTTAAATGGGGTAGTAATTCATTATATGAGATTAGCACATTATATAGTTGAAAAAAATAAATAACACTTTAATGACTTACCATAGTAAAATAAAGTAGCATATAATATGTTGCAGGACATAACTTGTAAAACTGAAATTGAAGAAGCTTTACACATATTTTACACTGACAACACTGTTGGTTTTCCAAAAAAAATCCTTCCTATCTACCTGCCCTAGTTTTTTTGGGCAAATTTAAATATGATTAATATCATTGAGTTAAATTATTAAAATATCAATATGTTTTGATTACATTAGCTTATTATATTATTATATTATTAATAATGATATTCTTTGCAAGGAAAGTCCAATTCTGTTTTAATTAATCTTAATTAGCTACTAGTAAAATTGAAAATATCAGTGACATCCAATACTTGGATTATATGCGTATTTTCTTTGACAGTTAAATAGTTCCCTATTTAATTTGATTCAAATCAAATCAAATCATTATTTGTTTATTGTCGGTATGATATACAAAACATTATAACATAAGCTATGAATAGTTTTTGATATGATTTAAAACAACAAATAACTATAGTTCCACAACCCAGCCCAAGTTGACTCAAACTGAATTAATTCATCAATTGATCCTATTTAATTATATTAATAACAACATGTGTAAGATTTTGAGAATATCCCATGTATTCCTCTAGTATTCCTCCAGTACACCAATAGCACGTCTTACAAATTATTTTCATGCACTCCTTAAACAGTTTAACAAAAATATTGAATGAGTAATCCAAAGAAAACAACAAACAAGCTGCTTCATATAAAAAGTTAATTACATAAGATTACATAAGCAAAATTATAATTTTGATAATAAATCAAGATTATACTTCAACCAAACCAAATTTATAAATTTATTGTGGGGTGGGGTGGGGGGGGGTAATTTAAGCACTAAAACTAAAATGGGGGAAATCTCTGGGGAGGGAACATCTTAAGGGGGGGGGGGGGCGTCTGGAAATCCAACTAAGGGCGACAGTGTTGTTAATGTGTCTTTAGAAGAAATAACTGAAGGGAAGTACTCATTGGTGTTTGCCCATTCAGAAGCATTTCTGAGCATATCAATTGGAACAGCAATATTGAGTGCATTTGAAAGAGATATAACTGTTTCATGCATTGCTTTTGATGAAGCCCACCTGGTCCTTTTATGGTAGCTTTCCTATTAGGGAATTTTATGCTGTACTTATTTTTTACTTTACAATCTAGCTCTTTTGTCATAAAATATGAAGTTTTATTATCCAACAGGTATTGTGTTTGAACCTCACAAATTTAATAATACCGAAGTCCCATTATATAATCATCATCACAATCAGCAGCAGCATTATCATAATCATCATCATCATCGTTAGCTGCAGCATCATTGTGTTGTATTATCAGAATTCAATACAAATACAAACACAACAATTGCAACTCTTACTACTACTACTACTAATTAATTAATTATCTACTACTACAACAAGAACAACAACTACGACTACTACAACAACTACTGATATTACTTCTACTACTACTAGTCTACTACTACTACTACTACTACTATTACTACTACTACTACTACTACTACTACTACGACTACTACTACTACTACTTCTACTACTACTATAACTACTACTACTACTACTACTACTACTACTACTACTACTACTACTACTACTACTACTACTACTATTACTACTACTACAACTACTACTTCTACTACTACTACTACTACTACTACTACTATACTACTACTACTACTACTTCTACTACAATTACTTCTACTTCTACTACTACTACTACTACTACTACTACTACTGCTACCACCACCACCACCACCACCACAACCACCACCACTACTACTACTACTACTACTACTACTACTACTACTACTACTACTTGGTACACAAGTACTTGTTTTCCATGGAGACGATCATGAGAACTCTCCCAGAGTATTAATTGAACCCACGCCCAGCGGACAACATTCTCTACACCATAGGGACCATGAATTAATATATGACGCCATGTGCAACATAATTCACCTTATTACAAAAAAACATGGAATTCATAAAATTACTGAAAATGCTTTAAAATTAATGCAAATTTGAAATTTGAAAAAAAAAACAACAAAAGCAATACATAATAAGAAACACTACATTATTGAAACACTGATACCATGAACATTTTAGGGTGTAACACCTTATGTACATGTACCAGACATTTTATGTACTACCAATACTTTGAGACTTTACGTACCACCTACATAAAATATAGGTGTTATTGTCCATTCATTCATAGCAGTCCTAATGATTTAAGGTCATTCTCTCAACATGATAAAAGTCTAAAGAAGGAAATAATTTGATTTGTTTACAGTTTGAACATTAAGGTCATTCTCTCTTCTCTTCAAAGTATCACATTTCAATTACACGATATAATACAAACATTTTAGGCTTTATAATCCTTAGTCAGGATAAGATAAGAGACAAATGAATTTTTATAGTTTACCTCTATTTAAGGTAAGACTAATAAATCATTTATTAAGTACAACATGTACTTGGGCTAATAAATTAAACTAAGACACTCAGTGACACTAAGACAATCTGACAAAAAATAAAATCTATGGCCAATATATAAGTCTAAATTCATAAATACTATCACACAAAATACATGTCATCAATAACTAACATTCATATTAAATTAGTTATCTCTATATATTATTAATATGGTACATAAAGTGTCAGATAGTGGTACATAAAGTGTCTGTACATAAACGGACTGATACGTAAGGTGTGACATTCAACATTTTAAAAATCAGTTAACAATATATGGACTTCATTGTTTTGCATATACGCAATCAAAGCATATTTATTAAAAATTTAAACACACTGTTCATGGCTGTATCTTTTTATTTATACATTCATCAACTATTCTGGTTATTTATACATTTTTAAAATTATATATAAACAAGAGCACCACATAATGGGTTCCAAGCTAGGCTGCGGTGCAGTTTTGAATAAATGAAATTTATTTGATTTTTTTTTAGAGGTTAGTGACCATGACCTTGGACCGAGTGACCCCAAAATGGGTGTGGTGTGTAGAAATCATCAAGGTGCATATACATGTGATGTTTCAATGTTATAGGTGGAAGCACTTTGATTTTAGGGCCGATGAAAAGGTTTTAGCACGACCCGGACGTCTGACAACTAGCTGTCTATGGCAATACCTAGGGTTTTCACTGAAAACAGCCGAGCTAAAATTGAGCGCCATACAAATTAAATGGAAAACATACAATATTATGCCAAGAAAAATAAAGCTGTAAAAATCTTACCTGCTCATCTTTGATGTTGCAATTAGCACATTCAGCATTTAAACTATCTACTTAATAAATATATGAAAGGGCCAAATGTCCAAGATACCATGACGTCCTCCTCAAATGTTTGATCCTTCGAACTCCATTTATTTTATCCCTGATTAATCCTCTCACACATTAGGCCTACATGTAAGATTCCTTGTAATGTTCACAGCATTTATTTTAAATCGTTTACGTTCTCAAATTTCAGCAGGTATTTAATTATAAATATTTATTTATGATTTAGATTTATTTACTATTTCGAAGATACAGTCTTGCAACGTGTTTAGTTAGTCTAAGTTACGTGTTAAGTGCTTCTTACAAACAATAGACTGACATGTAAAGTGGCTCCTTTTGAAGCACAAACTGCATCCAAATATATATTACAGCTGGCCCGGTTTGATGGGGCCTGTTTTTGATAATAATTAATTACCATTTTTCACTTCCGTGTTTATTATGTTTACCAACGCCATGATGGAAAAAGTCCGTTTCCCACAATGCGCGCATTCACACAGGTCAGTAAAACCGGTGTGACACAATGTATAAAAGACAACTTTCAATGTTTTCAATGAGCTACAGGTCACATAACCCCAAACCGGAACTCCTGTTTTAAGGGTTACATGCAGTCAGTTTGATACTTAGAACACATTGTTGAGTGCATGCTGCCTAGGATTTGTAAAATACATTGCAAATAGTTAGTTTTGGTATCAACTTGAAGGTATATGTGTAAGCAATAAGAAAATAAGCCATTGTTGTGCTCTACTTTTTGTGTTGATGGTTCCCGGATTTGAAAGTAGGTCATACTATTTGAGCCTAAAATGGTTGTCTGCACAGCTGTCAAAACCGGTTTGCCTATTGCCTAAGGTGAATATTTTGAGTTAGCGCGTATAGAATTTAATGACATGCATTGTTTTTAAAAGATTATGCATTTATCTTTCCAATGATGTATGATGATATAGTGTGTATGCGCTTGATCATGGTAAAACTTGATATCGAACTTCAACTATTTTATATGTAATACAGAAGGAAATTGATTGCGCATGCGTAACCTACAAGTACAAGTACAACGAACGCATGAATTCGAAATCATGGAGGATTTACACAATACAAATGCAATTCCTAATGGCAATAAGTAAGTTTTCAATCCTTATTGTCTTTCTGAGTTGTATCAAAAACAACGGTAGTGGATCCAGTGTTGCTGTTATCATGGTTATTCAGGTAAATTTTACATAATTTCGCGACCTGTCAAATTGTGTTCCTGCATCATGTAATGTCTAGGAATCATCGTTCGTCATATACTTAGTTTAAATGCTATTGTTTCGGTTCACCAATACGTTGTATAGAACAGAAATTTTCCTATTTATCAAAACTCAATTTGCAAAGAGGCACATAATCAGAGTATGACCGTCCTAGCTTTGCAACATAGTGCGCATTTCTAAACAGATGGCATAGCTTATGGTCGGCAACCTTGTTCATTTGCAATAACGACCGGCCAGCCTGAGACTCTTCAAGTAATTTATGTTTTTTTGCATCGTCCTTTTTACAATTGTCAATATGACCAATGGTCAATGGAGGTACAGTGCTTTTTTATTGCTTCTAGTCTCAGATTGTTGCAGCCACTAACAAAACTAAGCCACTAAGCGGGCATTTGTCCTTGCACTGTTTGGAGATGGATGGACAACAGTTGCCATGGACATTTGTTCCTAAACCATTTTTATGCTTCTTCAAAATTTATTTGGAGGGAGCAAATAGTCGCCGCTTCGTCTGTCCATCCGTCCGTGCACAATTTTTGTCTGGGCTATTTCTCAGCAACTTATGACCGGAATTCAATGAAACTTTACGGGAAGCTTCACTGCCAAGAGGGGATGTGCATATTATCAGCGGGTTCTGGTCGGATGATTTTAAACTGAGTTATGGCTTTTTGAAATTTTCCATTAACTGTACATATAGTGCAATTCTTGTCCGGGCTATTTCTCAGCAACAAATGACCGGAATTCAATGAAACTTTATGGAAAGCTTCACTACCAGGAAGAAATGTGCATATTATCAGCGGGTTCTGGTCGGATGATTTTTCACAGAGTTATGGCCCTTTGAAATTTTCTTTATTGTTTTTATTGTCCCCCCACCTACTGTGCCCTCAAGACGTGTCCTTATATCTGAATATATAGTGCAATATTGTGACAAAAATACCTTTGTGGAGCATCACCCGTCTCCGACGTATTCTTGTTAAAATTAATGGACAACAGGTTCTATTCTTATCTGTCAATACGCTTTATTGTCCCCTACCGGTTACACCGGAGGGGACTTATAGTTTGCGCTCTGTGCGTCCGTCTGTGAGTCTGTCACACTTTTCTGGATCCTGCGATAACTTTAAAAGTTCTGCATATTTTTTCATGAAACTTGAAACATGGATAGATGGCAATATGGACATTATGCACGTCATTTAATTTTGTTCCTGCGTCATAAATTCTGGTTGCTATGGCAACAACATAAAAGAATCTGAAAATGGTGGAGCCGGTAGGGGACATTATATTGCTTGGCAATAGTCTTGTTTAATATGGATGGACGGCGTTTCTTATAAACATTTTTTCCTACAGTATTATTGACATGGTAGGACAACGTTCGCTACGGACATTTGTTCTTACACTTTATGACGTATTCGGACATTGGTTCATACTGGCATTAGTTCAAACGCTATTTCTGACATAGACGGTTTAAAATGTCATCGGTCCCTGCTTAATAGAGTTGCAATGAGTTGAAATTTGATATATAAGGACACATTTTCAGTATCCGTTAGAATCTTTGTTTTTATTTAGTTTTCATTGATGTTCAGGTTTGTATTAACATTTCAAAGATAATGATTTTAGCAAACGGCGTGATAAAAGAATTTCTATCATATATATTTTTCAAGACCTGGAACTAAAAATAAAATATTCTCTTCATATAGGGTGTATCCGATCGAACGTGGATTTTAATGTACATATTTTCTATACGATTATACTTGTATAAGCATATTATGTGCATAAATACAATGCTGACTTACAAATAGAAGTACCGATAAATACCAAACATAGTCGTGTCAAACTCTCTGAAAAACTTAATTTTCTACTGCTTTGCTGCAAATAAATAACAAAACTCATCTAAGGACTTCATTAGCAACATAACATTCTGAAAAATATTCCACTGGAATTACTTTGCTGCGATAGTAAAAATAAAATTCCAAGTATGTCATTAGCAACTCAGCCGGCATGCTAACAGTTGCTGCTATCGATGCATTCCACAATTTTTCAGTTGCCAACCTTTTTATGTGGTAATTATAAGGCTCGCCAATGGGTTTGGTCGAGATTTGGATTCCTTTGTGCGTAAGCCCTCCATTACACGAAGTCTCCAAATTGTAGTCTAAAGCTCTACCAAATGAGCCCACCGGACCGGTTTTAATACATGTGAGCCATGCTCTGTGAAAAGATGATTTAATGCATGTGCGTAAAGTGTCATTCCAGATTAGCCTGTGCGGTCCGCACAGGCTAATCAGGGACGACACTTTCCACTTGTATGATATTTTCTTTTAAAATAAAGTCTCTTCTTAGCAAAAATTTAGTTTAGGCGGAAAGTGTCGTCCCTGATTAGCATATGCGGACTGCACAGGGACGACACTTTACGCACATTCATTTAACCCCTTTTTCACAAAACACGGCTAATATTATACACATTTATTTTTAAATATGTACTACTGAGATACATTTAAAAAAATTCTACATCGGTTCACTTAAACGTGCGATCGAAGCACTGAATAAGCAGGGTCTCTAAGCATAATCACCTGTTTACATTATTCAGCTGAATCAAACAAGATATTACAACTAAATTGCCACTTTTCGACTAAAGAGTTACACTTATTATCACGTATGGCTTCGAAGCCTGGGTTATTTACGATATAACAACAACAAGAAGAAGAAGAAGATCTTTTATTAGCTCTTAAATAAGCAATGCTTTTAGCCATTTACAAAATAATACAAGTGTAATACATGGATTACAAAAGATACGAAAATGAGGTTATGATAGAAGTTAAAGTTAAACATTAGTTGCATTACTTTAATATTGTTAATGACTGTTATTCATCAAATACTGAGATAAGAATAGAAGTTAACGAAGAAGATACAAAGGTAGTATCACTTTAACATTGTTATAGATTATATTTCATTAAATTTTAATAAATAAGTTGTGTTTTAACAGGTTATATATTTATTTTTATTTTTTCATTTATAGTTTTTCTAATATATATCTGCTATGACTGAGGTTGATAATTTACACAACAAAAATATCGTGTGCGCCAAAAATCAACTAAGTCCGTGAAATGTGATGTTTGCTGCATTTATCTGGCTGTCATTTATAATGAAAGAGCATTAGCAGAACAGAATATTAATTCAACTGAAAGTTTACAAGCTTATTGTTTAACAAAAATAAAATAAAAAGATACATGACATGATATATTTTTGATTTTAAGTATACATTTCTACCATTGATATATTGATATAAGTACAGAATCATTAGAGCGTTTTTACATTTGAGAAAATATAGATGACATATGGGGTTTCATTTTTTTTGTTATAAATTAAATAATATCGTACGATATACATGCTACATAAATAAGAAATCAACAATTAAACCATGTACCCAAAATATTGTGAAGAACATACACATACATTGTACAGAACAATCCAACAAGACTATGATATATGAACAATTGTAATACTTTGTAAACAACTGGTGGTAAAATTGTAAGCTGTATAAGTTAATATGTCTCGTAACTTGCAGGTTTTATGACAGTATTTTGTTATTTTTTTATAAATAGTTTTTTTTGTTTTCGCCTTGAAGTTAACTTATATTCTTGAGCATACTCGTGTAAGGTGTATAAATATTTTATAATATATTCTTTCCGTATATGGTTATAAACTTTTTTCCAGTGTTTTAGGGATTGTGTATACCAGCGGTTTGTCATTTGCACTAGCTACGAAAACTAGGGGTAGCTTTCCGGTCAGTGTTTTCGTAACTAATGTGTATGACCTACTGGTTAACACAATCCCGAAATCGTTGAACGAGTAAACGACCTCAACTTCTTGCTAATGCTAAAAAAAAATTTCATCTACACTTATCCCTCCTCCCATGTCGAAAGATCACGACGTAAGTTTTTTTTCCGTTATTTACTGTTTGATTCAATTTTTGACAATATGAATGTAGACTTTTAATGTAGTTGTATAAGCCGTCTTCAGATTCCGAAACGGATACCGCAATAATACAAATAGCGAGTTAGTCAATATTATTACCCATTTCTATATGTTATTGTACTTGCATGTTTTGACATCGTTTAGACAGACAGACAGACATACAGACGGACGGACCAACGGACGGACGGACGGACGACAGACAGACAGACAGACAGACAGGTAGGCACACCGACTGACCGACCTACTGACCGATCGACCGATCGACCGACCGACAGACAGACAGACAGACAGACAGACAGACAGACAGACAGACAGACAGACAGACAGACAGACAGACAGACAGACAGACAGACAGACAGACAGACAGACAGACAGACAGACAGACAGACAGACAGACCGGCAGACAGACAGACATACGGACAGACAGACAGACAGACAGACAGACAGACAGACAGACAGACAGACAGACAGACAGACAGACAGACCGACAGACAGACAGACAGACAGACAGACAGACAGACAGACAGAAGGACAGACAGACAGACAGACAGACAGACAGACAGACAGACAGACAGACAGACAGACAGACAGACAGACAGACAGACAGACAGACAGACAGTTTATTCAGACTTATACACAATTGCGTCGTCTTCATACTAAGGTAAACATATTATTTTCTGTCACGTAACTAGGTATAACAAAATAACATTCAATAACGTAAAACAGACATTTACAAATACACATACTTATAAACAAAGCGGTAATGAAATTATTGATCTGAATTATTTTGAATCGCATATAAGAATCTTTTCACAAGAGCTTCTATTATATAAGTTTGATATATTTACATACATTATAAATAACTGTTTTGTCACATGGAACTAATAAATTAAGGAATTTATATGCAGATGGTTTGTTTAATATAAAATATCCGGCTTATATTTTTTCTTTAAACCAGTGTAACATCGGCATATACTGGCATTCATCTTCTAAATCCAAGTCATTACAACATAAACAATAACGTTCATTTCGTGGCATGTTGTTTTGGCGTATTTCCGGTTTGGATTCTCAAAGTATGTGCAGAGACTCTTAAACTTACAAAAATTAATCTCGGATGTCTAGGAAGTAAATCTTTAAAAACTTTATACATATATATTATACAGTACTATTATAAATTTTACCGTGCCACTCTTGTTTAAACTTGTCAACAAGTCTACATTTGAACTCGCTTATAAAACTATCAACATGTACAACGTTTGGAATTTCAAAAACCTAGCCAAATAAAAAAATATTTAACATGTGTTTGACATTTGATACCCAGTTTGTATAACCTTTATTACAATCGCTCAAGTCTTGTTTGTACATAGTGTGCATTATGATATTATCTTTGTTAATAACTTTAAACCTATATTTAATAATTTTAACAGACCTGTTTTCATACAATGGATATCTACCCAATTCTACATAAACAGCAACATTACATGTATTTTTTTTGAATTTATATAGCGCCCTTTTCATACTCGAGATGTGCGTTCAAAGGCGCTTTACATTTTTTCCCCGATCACTGGGTCATTAGTCGTCCGTTAACATCTTGGCGCAGTATGCAGCCACGGCACATTGGCTTATTTCCCTCACAGGAACCCATTTATACACCTGGGTGGAGAGGAGCACATGTGGGATTTAATTTCTTGCAAATTCCAGTGGTCAGGGCGGGATTCTAACCCGGGACCTCACGATCCCTAAGGCAGCGTCCTACCATAAGACCACTGCTCTCACTGCCTATTACACTACATTACATGTATTTATTTTCACGTGTAGAAAGCGTTTAAAATATTTCATATGTATACGTTCTAAATCATCGGACTTCGTGAAACCCCATACTTCTGAAGCATAATTTAATATAGCACTCAGAAAAGAGTCAAACAACTGGCGAAATATTTTCGGTTTTATGTCAAATTAATTGCATTTAGACAATAATGTATTCATGGCCTTAAGGGTTTTACCAACAAAATGCTCCTGGTTGAGTTTAAAACTTCCAGTGTAATTCAATACTGTTCCTTAATAGTTTAAGTTATCAACAACTTCAACATCATAACCATTGTATACCATTATTTTAGTGTTTGCAGTGTTCACATTTTACCCCAAGAATTGCAATATAAGATTAAGATATATAAATGTGTTTGAGCTTCAGCAGGTTGCTTGCCAAAAATAGCCATGTCATCAGCAAATAATAGTAAAATCAACACAATATCATCTATATTCAAACCAGGAAAAAAGAGAAAAACAGATCTGCGAGGTTATCATCGCCTTAAATAAGCCGAGGTTGCCATAAAAAAGACAATGTTCCTATATTGTTTTCACAAAGTATGACTTGACTATACATTGACCGTAAAATAGATAGTAATTTGCCTTCAATTCCTAAATGTATTAGACTGTAGCAGTATGTTCCTATCTTTACAATAATGTGTATTTGGATAGTCCTCAAAGTCATCGGCCCATGAACTTTAGACGCTCGTTCAATACTATTGTATTTTTTTTAGAGAAACAGCTTGTTTGGATGTTAGTGGAATCCCTACATAATTATTTTGGTCGGGTTGGTTACTGATTTGTTACTTTACACATATCAAGTAAATTTCAAACACTTTACACGTCTTGTAAATGTAATGCCGCCATTTATCACACATGCGCACTCACACACTCACATAAAGATGACGATACATATTGACTGTCGATGATGCTGATATATAATTGCGATGAAGATGATGATAAATAAGACGACGACGTCGACGACGATGCTGTTGCTGCTGCTAATGATAATGATGATGATGATAATGATGAATATGAGGTGGAGGTTGATGACGATGACAACAGTTATGAGGATGATAATGATGATTCTTAAATGTGTTTCACACTTTTCATCATCAATCTTCGCCGTTCAAAATTTGCTTTAATAAAGTTCAATTTAAATTACACACATTTTCAATCAGTTATTTATATTAAAAAGGTCATGCCCATTTAATTCTATATTAAAAGTCCTTTAATTTTCGGACGAAACTATAATAATCTCTTTTATAAAAATGAGTGGGCCAATTAGAAACTGATGGAGTTGGTCGTGCCCCAGCCACACGTTTTAAATACACTCACACGTAGACATTTAACACAAAATCAACTTCGCATGGTCGTACGACTTAAAATGTCGGGCTGAAAGTAACAAAATCGACGACAACAAGAGTTACATAACACGCACATTACTACAGAATATTTCCGTTGATTGCTCGCGTTGGTCGGATTGTTCAGTCGCTTTAAGCCGTGGCGCACCCTAACTCCGTGGCTTTCTGCGGCCGAGTGGCCACTTACGAAGCGTCGCTACAGCGCACCAACTGCTCCGCTTTCTGGCGGAAGCTTTTGCTCAGTAGGGCATATATTATCGGATTCCAGACAACCACCGTCTTAGCGAACCATGCGGACGTGCGGGATATGATCGGATTAATGGTGTCCGGGTTTCCGAATACCGTGTAGAATGACACGATTCCGTAAGGCGTCCAAGACACAACGAATGCCACTGAAATATTGTATTGCAATTCATAATTTAGCCATGCGGACACTGAAACCGTATTGATATAATTTGAAAATCGACCAGACGATGAACAGGGTATTAATTTCTAAATAGGCCGTTTGGTGCCGAGGGTACGACCAATGCCCCTGATGATTTTTTTTTTCGAAAATAAGTTTTCCATTTGTTGCTGTTAATTGACAAATAAACACCGATCTGCTAATGCTTATGAATGGCATAAAAAATGATTGAACCATTCGATTTAATTACCATTATAGCATGATTGGATAACTACGTGTGCTTTTGAAATGATAATATGGTTTATAATTGATTTATTATTTGCCTACCTTTTGTGGTGATAAGTCATTAAATAATTGCTCCATACCTGAAGTGAGCCGCGTCATGTGAAAGTCAGAGGTTACCCTCTCGGCTAAGAAGTCACGCAATGTTTTGTGGACCCATTTGCGGACAGGGTGGCTCCAGACCCGACTGCGCAAATATGGCTTTAGACCCATTATCTCATTACGCTTCTCAAGTGTGGTTGTCAGTCACTGACATTAGTCAGTAATAGCATGTGTGTCTAGCACTGGTTAGATCAGCAAAACGTGTTTAATGAAAAGTGTAAGTAGTTTTAATCTAAATAAAGACACGGTGAAACATATTTTGAAAATATCAAAACAAACGCAATGTCAAGCGGAGCAAGCGAAAAGGTTAACTTACAGACTAAGCCCAATGAAGTTATAACAAGTTGCACCTCTTCTTGTTTTCTTTTCATCGCCTGTTTTTCCGAAGCGAGCATCACTCGAACTGTCGACTGCTGTACCTTGAATAGAATTGTCAAAGATTTAGTTTAAACGTATTTATTTAAGCCCGATTGCATAGACTAAAACCAGTACTTTGTGTCTTAGGGGAAAATCAAAAGAACGCTCTCAAAGTTGTTATATTGTTAAGTGTTTGGGCAGCAAGACTCTAGGGCAAAGTTCAAACTGTGATGGATAAATGTCTAAGAGGTGTGTCACAAATGTGACCAACATTCCTTGAGTGTGTTCGTCACCCGCATGCCCGCATGGCAGTTATTCATTTTCACACATTACTCAGGCTTAAATAAAACGCTTGCGAGTGAAACGTGTTTGTGTGATCATTTACACTTCTTGTCGATAGCATATTTTAAAGGGTGCTTTTCACAGATTTTGGAATGTATTGAAGTTTGTCATTAAATGCTTTATATTGATAAATTTAAACAATGGATAAAAATTCCAATTAAAAAAGAACAAGAATACGGTAAAATTATATTAAAAAAGCAACCATCAATTGTGTTCCAACCACTGACGCCTGGAGTACAAGTCCATCGCTTCAACTGTTCGTGCTCATACAATAACTTATGTATAAAAGCAATCTTCGTAGAATCACAAAATATAACGACAACAAAAGAACTCTCCGAAAAATTCAATTGTTTCGCGTTATAACGCTAAAAAATGTTATGGTTTTTAAATCGTCAAAAGATGCATGTAATGGATATTTTAGAGCCTGGTAAATGTTCAGTATAACTGTTTCCTCATTGATATCATAACTACAACGAACATTTGGTAATCTGAAACAATATTTTTTTTTCAATTTTGTCAATTTAAAAAATCGTGAAAATGCCTCTTTAAGTAATATATCAATTGCTTTAGAAATTTTTGCTACCAACAGAAAAAGAGCGCTTCCGTTATAAGCACTCACAAACTTTGTGTGCGGAGTATTTAATAATGCACAATCAAGTACCCTTATCGTTTTGATGATCAGCACGTAGAAGATGCTCGTGATAGTCACAGGTAGGACGTAGCACACTGTTCCTATCCCGATCAGATAAGCCTTGCCGGTGCTGCTTCTGTCGTTCCAGGCGAGCCCGCAGCTGGTTCCGTGCGCCTCGAGCCCATAAGACCCGAATCCGAGCAGCGGCGAGACCGCGAGAACCAGCGAGAGGAGTTGGCACCCCGCAAAAGCTAGAGCGACGCGCCATTTCTCGATAGGGACATTATTGAGTGGCAAAGCCACTATACCCAGGTAACGTCTAATGGTGATACATACGTGGAAGAACATGGACGATGTGCCGAAGTAATAGTTGACAAACGCTTCGTAGACGCAAGAGGCCTCTGACATGTGCACGAACCAGTGACCCGAAAACTCCGCGATAATCACGGGTATAAATCCAAAACACGTAGTAATAAAACCGTTGACGAAAAGTGCTATGTTGAAAAACATCTTTTCTTTTATCATTTTTCGATTTTTCAAGAAAACACCGATGGTAAGTCCGTTCAGAGCGATACCGAGGATAAAATTTAAAATAATCCATAGTGCGGAAAATATTTCAATCCACCGCGGGGTTTCAAAGGCGAGTGTTAGATTGAACATAAATGCAAGTTTTGTAACAAATAATTGCAAAAAATGTTAGCTATGATTTTGCCTTCTGCAAAACGTCGAAAAAATAGCCTTTATGCGATCGGCTGGAAATGTCGATGCCTTTTAAACAGCAACAGTTTGCGATTTGTTAATTTATATGGCCAATCCTTGTCAACAACGATACATTGAACCTAAAATAATAGCTATAGTGTTCCCATGCCAGCGTTTCCACCAGTACATATATGGCAGACATGTATTTGTTCGTTCTGGCCATAGGCTCTTATCTGCAATCATGAAGAAGCCATTACTTGCAGCACCACCTCGTTTGCAAAGGATGATGCTTAGTTTGCAAAAATATGACCTTGATGTAAACATGTGAGCGGGTTTTTGGTCAGATTGCCCTGAATTGGTACCGGAGTACTTCAGTCACAGGGACAAACATTCGACAGACGATGACCTAATTTATAGAGGACAGAGACTGGTCATTCCCAAGCCACTCCGACCACACATGTTAAAACAAGTCCATGTAGGTCAAATGGGGATTGAACAAAGCACACACAGAGCCAAAGATGTTATGTTCTGGCCAGGAATGTGCAAGAAAATTAATGAGTATATAATGAGCTGTACAATTTGCTTAGCGCACAGGAACTCAAACAAAACAGAACCATTAACAACCCATGAAATTCCACAGGGTCCAAGGCAGGAAGTTTCCACAGACATATTCCATTTTGATGGAAATGACTTATTGCTCGTAGTTGACTATTACAGCAGATACGTTGAAATAAACAAACTTCCGGACATGTTGTCCACAACAGTTGTCAGAGAACTGAAGTCACGATCAGGTAGAATAGTGCATCCGAGTCAGCGATACACAGACAATGGATGGACTAAATGAATTTTCAGAATATTGTTAATGTTAATGGTTATAAAAAACATTGATCAACACCTTTAATTATTAGAGAAATTCAATTTTTAACAAAACAAAGGGAAACAAAGGAACTAGATACAGACTATAGATAACTACATGCTTGAATAACCTGACTATTATATTGTACATTGAGCTGATAAGCCAGTCTCATTGAGCCACCAACGTAGTGACATCATGAAATAGTATAGTTCACATAAGTATTTTCAACTCATAGTATCACGTATCACGAGTTTCACATGCAAACAGAGTAACTACATAAAATTTATTTTTCAAACATTTGTGCGGCAAGTAGATCCTTGGTGTTAAGACACGACCTTCTAACCTTGAAAACTTGTTTGAATATAAATGGACCAGTAATAGACAATGTATCCATACATTCCATCGTCCTTCTGCTTAGGTGAGCTAAATGTTTCAATGTGTCACAAGAGAAACAAACACTTAAATTTGTTAGTTTGCGATTGCTTCCAAGGATTGCTGGTTAGATCTTAAGCCAAATAAACACGAAAAGTTGTTTATTGAAAAAACACATAATTATTATTTTCGCCTCAAAGTAAAAGAAACTGTTGCAATTTTTATTTTATGGTTGCCTTTCTGGTTGAACTTCGACCCAACCACACCCTGGTAAACGCTTCTATTGGCAAATTAAGTCGGACTGGCACATAATTACGAATGACCCACTGCAAGGTCTGGGAAAGGAATTTTGCACCGCCAAGATTAACTCAAGCCCACTGAAACAACAACGACCGCTCAATCCACTCCTAGTCTTCAGGGTGAATAGAAACGTTAGCTCATTAAGCTTACCCAATCTCCAAGCAGAGTTGTCGTCTCATGCTCTCACATACCATCACTATCATCACAATAAAATCCTACCAGATTTGGTATAATTGTATTTGTGTGTCAGTATTTTATTATAAAAAAGTAGTATCATATTATTTTATAAAATGAAAATAGTGTATACATTAAGGTTCATGATAAACAGAATAACTTGCCTAAATTAAAAAAAGTACAAATAACAACGGGAAAAATTATGTGTTCCACGTGGCTCAGCTATCATCACGTGTTTGGTTCAGAAGCCATGAATTTTATCAACTATGCTGGTTTCCGTCTAATCTCTGCGCGGAGGTTGGAACTTAACCCTGCTTTCAAGATGGTAACACAGGATAACAAACCATAACAACATGGACTGTAAAAGTACTCCATGTGACGCACGCGCTGAAGAGCTACTTCTGGAACACCATCGCACTAACACGGGTCAGGCTTCGCAGAAAAATTAACAGACAATGGCTCAAGATATGGTTGAGCGAAGAGGAATCCAAACATCACCCATGGGTTGCTTTCATCGGAAGAAAGGAGGTAGCCAACAACGTATCAGTTCCATTCAAGTCTTTAGCAGGCACAATTACACAACAAAACCGTTATCTTTAAGAGGAGATCGAACAAGATTTATAAAGCATCAGAGCGCACCAATCACCGGATGAAAAATATCATCATCGTCCAAGGCAACTGGAACGCCAAGGATGGACCAGAAAGCCTACCAAGACTTTCAGGGACAGAAGGAAGGTGTGGCATATGAGAGACCAACGAGACATGGTTGATAATTCATGAGTTCGCAAGAAGCCATCGACTCACCCTGGCCAAAACGCTGCACCCACACCAACCGTCCAGAACAGCGACCTGGCGTGCTTCAAATGGGACAGAACACAACCAAATTGATAAAGTTCAGTATCAGACAGGCGAAAACAATAACGTTTCTTGGCGCAGACATCGGCAATGACCATGACTTAGTGCTCACCACCATCAAGCTGAAGCTAAAGAACATTCGCATCACCAAGAACATAAGTATTATTTTTGACTTAGCTCCTCGAATATTCAGAGATAGCAGCGGCATTTTAGAGTTTGCAGCCGTGAATATAGCAGACATTGACATGGAAACCATCGCGAACAACATCAATTAAGTCATGGTGAAGACGTTCTTGAAAGAAATACAAGGAAGAACACGCCATGGTTGACGGCCGGGATTATGGACCTCTGTTACAAAAACAAGTTGAGGAAAGAGAGAGGCAGCAGCCAGGACTCTAGAATAGAATACCATTAGGCAAACAAGGAGGTGACGCAGAATATGAAAGATGCATACAGCACCCTCAAAACCCTTAGAAAGAGAAGTCAGCCTAATGCCAGTGTTATAGAAAATGCTGACAGAACCCTTTTGGCCGATATTGCCGCAATACTAAGCCAGATCAACGCATATACTGCAGCGCCCTATTTAACTGCTCGATTCAACCAGTCCCCAGTCTTCTTTAAAACGATCCCAGACCGGAAGCCGAAAACAAAAGTCTGTTCATATTTAAAATACATACATGTATAGTAGAGGCAGTGCGCAGTCTGAATACAGGAATATCTCCGGAATCGGCCACCGTACCTTTCGATCTGATAAAGCACGGATGAGAAGAAACGACTGCAGCAATGACGGCTCTATGCCAGAAAAACTGTGGGGCGAAGAAGTAGCTTAAAGAGTGGACCCAGTCTCTGGCCTTCCCCTACCTAAAAGGGCAACCTCAATCCGTGCGAGTGCTATCGCACCATAAGCCTAAACAGTCATCCCAGCAAAGTTTCGTTACGCATCATCCGCAACCGACTGAAACGTAACGCCGAGGAAGTGCTGGCACAGTGGAACAAATATTAAACTACATAGTAATAATTTAGAAACACTCGCAACACACCGTGAGGTCATCCACAACTTTATCGACTTAAAGAAAGTGGTCGACAGCGTGGGGCATGATGGCCTATGGCAGGCTCTGAGAGGATTAAAAATGATGAAAGGCTGTTCTTGTTATCCAAGAGCTATACGGAACGCTTTCAGCGCAGTTCTCCTCAGTGGACGGATTTGCGACCTATTCAGGGAAACAGTGGACGTCCTTTAGGGATGTCTGCCCTCTTCTGTTTAACCTTTCCCTTGAAACGATAATGCAAGATCTTCTAAGACCACCACACCTCAATCTCCATCCGACCGGTCTCCCACTTGAGATTCGCTGATAACATTGACCTCATAGGTGGCACCGGCAGGGAACTCCATGACATCCCCAACAGACTCTGTGAAACTGTATAAGCATACGCGGTGATCGTAAGCACTTAGAAATCATCGTGAACACAGCACGAAAACCACCAGCGCAGACATCACCACGAACGGCATAAGCTGAAATTAGTGACCAGCTTCAAGTACCTGGGGGCGACCTTGACGAAGAATGGCGCCGGTACAGCTGAAATCTTAAAATGCAGCGATTGACAGATCGAGTAGGTTATGGACAAGCAGCTCCATCAGCTTTCCTACCAAGCACAGGCTTTACAAGTCCCTTGTAGTCTCCATCCCACTGACCCGGACAGAACAAGTGGGCACATTACTTGGGATATAGGCCCTCGAACACACGTGTTAACGATGAGTGTGCCGCATGTCAAAAAAGAGCACAAGACCATCTAGTATATCCGGAACATGACGGCAGCGCGTGTTTGCACGCACGAGCCCTTACTGTTACCATCAATCACAGAGCAAGACTGTGAATGCCCGCGAGAGCATTCTAGAGGGAGGTAGCTGTTGAGGCCGTCTGAAGAAAAGCTGGGTGTACAGTATAAAAGAGTTTACTTCTCTCCCCATGAATAAGCTATCCCAAGCGGCCCATAACAGACACCTGACTAGCGGATGATCTCTGTATTGACGTCTCTAATTCCCCCCCCCCAAAGGCCAGGTCTCTATGGATTGATAATATAAATTTTCTAGATGTCAAAAGAATGGTTGACATAATATAGCGAAAAAAGTGTCCCTTTTATAATCATATAAGTATGTTTTCTGTTAGCATATTAAGCTAGTTCTGCGTCCATACTGATGAGAAATTGAATCGTATGTCGATCGTCTATTGTAACCCTGAAAATTTAGCGTAACCTATACGCTACGGTATCGTTTTAGATTCTCATGAAAACAGTGTAAACTTCCAGTTTTGACTTTGTTCATATTTTATAGGTAACTTACAAAATAAGCGATGTGTTTTAATCAGTGTACTTTCATTGTGAACTATCACAAGTAAGTTTTGAAAACTATGCCGATGCTTAAGGAACCAAAGGAGAAACAGCCTTTGTGGAAAAAAAACGACTGCAAGGCTCAAAAGAAAGGAATTCGACATTCAGTTTATTCTGTAAATGGAGACCAATACACAGGGGAATGGTTAAATAATTTAAAAGACGCTAAGGGCACTTATTACGAAAATCAAATAAGTTATTTTTGACAAAAATTTTAGTTAGAGACAAATTGACAATATTGACTCAACAATATTAGAACGAATTTGCCTAATTATTGAAGAATTGTATATTTCATTTGTTATAGCATTTGCTGTTAATGTTTGTTTTGTAACAATCTTAGTTTGCAGTAAAAAAACGAATTTATTAATTAATAAGTAAAGGCCCAAAGAAAACATTTGCCATTGGTAGCTAGTCAGAAAAAAGCATAACTATCCTCCTCAACGTTATTTAAGGTAAAGGTACATATAAATCGAAGGAAACTGGTGCAATATATGACGGTGACTGGAAAAAAGGCAATAGAAATGGATTTGGCACATACAACAGACCAGACCCAAGAAAGAAAGGACAGTTTGTGAAAGAATATTCTGGAGGATGGAAAAATGACATGAGACATGTAAAAAAAATATTATTATGATCATTTTTTAGCGAGGCTGTTTTCGAAGAAAACCCGAGCTATTGTCATAGCCAGCTCGTCCGCTGTAGGCGTCGTGCTAAAACCTTTACATTGGCTCTAAAATTAAAGTGCTTCCACCTACAACTTTAAAACTTCATATGTACATGTACCCTGATGAGTTCTATACGCCACACCCATTTTTGGGTCACTAGGTCAAAGGTCAAGGTCACTGTGACCTCTAATATCAAATTTTAACAAAGGCTCTAAAATCAAAGTGCTTCCACCTACAATTTTGAAACTTCATATGTAGATGCACCTTCATGAGTTCTACACGCCACACCCATTTTTGGGTCACTAGGCGAAAGGTAAAGGTCAATGTGACCTCTAATATAAAACTTTAACATAAACCGTAACATTGGCTCTAAAATCAAAGAGCTTCCACCTACAATTTTGAAACTTCATATGTAGATGCACCTTCATGAGTTCTACACGCCACACCCATTTTTGGGTCACTAGGTCAAAGGTCAAGTTCACAGTGACCTCTAATATCAAACTTTAACATAGGCTCTAAAATCAAAATGCTTCCACCTACAATTTTGAAACTTCATATGTAGATGCGTCTTCATGAGTTCTACACGCCACACCCATTTTTTGGTCACTAGGTGAAAGGTCAAGGTCACCGTGACATCTTATATAAAACTATAACATAAACCTTAACATTGGCTCTAAAATCAAAGTGCTTCCACCTACAACTTTGAAACTTCATATGTAGATGCAACTTGATGAGTTCTACACGCCACACCCATGGTCACTAGATCAAAGGTCAAGGTCACTGTGACCTCTAAAAAAAATCTGACAAGCTTTTGCAGCCAAGCATGGCACCCATTATGCGGTGCTCTTGTTTAGACAAATATTTGCCTTCATTAAAATAAATTGGTCAAATCATTAAAATAAATTGGTCAAATCTTTCAAAACGGAAATCACGATTTGAACCCTGGTCGACCTAAATCCAAAGCATCCCTTAAAAATTAGCTCGCATAGAAGCATAAAGGCTCCATGAGTGAACTTCTTTCATGAATTTCTTTAGACAATGACATCTGTATGTTGTTTTTCAGATGAAACAATATGTGGTTTATTAAGATTTGGCATTTATGTAAGCTAGGAAAACCTGACACTACAATGTATATCAAGCGCAGAACTTTTCAGTTCCATTGCAGACGCTTAACAGTACCCTTAAAAAAACTTCTGTAAGAAGTGGTAATAAAGGTCCTTATACTTCTTTCTTGTACGCTTATTACACTACATGATTCTTTTGAATACAGATGATAAAAGTATGAAAGACAATTACATGTATACGTTTATTCGTCTAAGTTTTTGCAGCATAAAGTTGCTTTATTGCTTATTTATTACACTCACCATGACTGTTTACTGGTACTGAGCAATAATGTTTTTTGAGCAGAAGTGTATGAAATGTTATCAATAAATTATGTAGGGCTATGAAACCAATTTCTTTAACGATGAAGAGTATAATGAAGGCGAGTGGTATGCTGACAAAAGAAGTGGCTGGGGACGAATGCAATTTAAAGACGGAACTATTTATGAGGGGGAATGGTACGATGACCAGCGGAAGCTAATTACTTTTAATTAACTTAAACAAGATCTGTATTTTGTTTAAGTTAAAAAGTTAAATGAAATTATCATAACTTTAAATTTATTACCAAACATGTTGAGACTGCAAAAATAATGAACATACTGTATTGTGTGTTATTTTTATTTTTAAATTTAAGTATTGAAAATTGTAGTTTAAAGTACCAGTAAATTAGGAATGTAATCTATTATCCATATTTAGATCTTCAGATTATCAATACTGTAATTACAACAGCAGATTAAAATGCTGTGTAATACCATAATCACAATCCTGTTGAAGTAAGAATATTGGGCTAACAGAGTCTGTTACAAGCATTTGAATATAAACTGATTGGTGTGAATTTCATATATTCTGTTACAATGGCAAAATTATTTAAACAATTATTATTTAATGAATAGCATGACAATGGTATAAACATTTTTTTATTAGTTAAGAATAGTTGATTCATGTATATATGTTTTTGTTTTCAACACGGTCCATTCTATTCAAAACTGTTGATCAGACCATTCTATGCAGATTACAAATTTAGTCTAAAAGTAATTTTTCTTAATAAATAACTATTGTTATTTCACCAAATGAGAACAGATACGAATGTTCCTGGCGCAATAACAAGAGGAATGGTCCAGGAAAATTTTACTATTTGACCCATGGACAGCTCTATGAGGGTGTGTGGGTCGACGATATGGCAAAGTGTGGCACTATGAAAGACTTTGAAAGAAAAAATGCCCCGGCACCAACTCAGTACCCCTTTTCCAAAGATCTGTATGTTATACAATTTATATAAATATCACTGAACAGATAAGGAGATCTAATTAATTATATGTGTAAAGTCATATTCTTGGTTCAGGAATGAAAAAAAAGAAATCAGCTCTGGTTAACCTAGTCATGCATAAAGGCTGAATTTCCATTATGTACCTCATTTTATTGTGTACTATTTACATGTACTCCAAACTCAAAAGGGAACTTATGTTAAAATTCCTTCTCTCATGACTACAATTGAATGATACACTAGACGTTGGAAAATACATCTCATAGAACTTTGAAGGAGCCGTTTCATGTTTTGGTTAATTGACAAAATTTAAAAAGAAATGTTTCAGATTCGCAAATTTGTGTTGTAGTTATGATATTTGTGAGGAACCGGTAATACTGGACATTTACCATGTTCTGAAATATCCATTTTATGCATCTTTTGACGATTTAAAAACCTGAAAATTATAAAGCGTTGCAACACGAAACAATGGAATAATTTTAAGACCTCTGTTGTTGTCGTTATATTTTGTGATACTTCGATTATTGCTTAAATAAAGTATAAAATACGTCACTTATTGTTTGAGCACGGATGGCCGAGTGATCTAAGCGATAGACGTTTACTACAGGGGTCAGTGGTTCGAGCCTAGTTGAGGGTTACTTTTTTCTTTCTTTAATTTTATTCTTGTTTTATACTGGAGCTTTTTAGATCAAATGTTTACATGTATCAATATAAAGCATACAATGACAAGCTTCAATACATGCCCAAATCTGTGAAAAGGTCCTTTTAACTGCTATTATGACCTGGCTTACTTATTTCTTTATTTCAGGTGGAATAAGCTAGTATGGAAACAGTGTTACAAGTAAAGTATTTATATATTGTGTAAACATAAAAGAAATTGCATTCATTTACCTGAAATGCTTTTCAACAGCAGTAATATATCCCAAGGCCTGCATGGGTGCGCAAATGCCGTCTTAAACTGCTTGGATGTGTAAACGCCTTTCCGCACGTCTGGCACAGCATATCTGAAGACAATCACATTAACCACAGGTACAGTACAGCTCACGCAAAACCAACAAAGTCCGCGGCTATGCCGCGGACAGATTCTTCTGTTAACGTATTTTCGCCGCGTATTTACTCGGCATGATGCCGAGGCACTCGGCGAAATTTCGCGGAGTGACGCCGCGTCTGTTTTTGCCTCGGCATCGATTCGCGGAGTAACGCCGCGTAGATGCGGCGATTTGCCGAGTATAACTATTTACAAATATTGATTGTATACTAATCTATAACACATGTTATCGAAATATAGAAACATACACAGAAAATACGCTGTGCGATTGTTAACATTTCTCTATATCTGCATACATTTAATTAAATTATCAATCGGACGTCATCTGTCAAAACAATTATTGTGTATGACGATAACTAGATCTATATTGAGTTAAAGTTAACACAGTTAAATCCCGTAGATTATTTCGGAAATGAGACTTGCTTTAAACGTCTGTCATGTCGCCAAAATTGTTGCTTAATAATTTAAAGAAAATAAATGTAGTATTAGATACACATTTTACAACATGTACATGATTCTAGGCTTGTTATTCTTTAGCAAGGCAACCAAAATTCTAAAGATGGCTGCCAGTGCAGCAACCATCTGCGAAAAACGAGAGACATATTGTTGTTGCTTTGTCTAAGTTATCTCTATAACATTAATATGAGGATAAACAATGCACCCACATCTCAACCTGTGCTTTGCGACACACTCTTTATAAATTTGAATGGGTTGTGTGCATTTCAAACTTGCGGTATAAAAAGCTATAACATAATTTTGAAAACTAAGATTATGCAATAGCAAACAACTTCAGTGCCTTCAGCGATTTGATATAATGTTTTATTTGACCGTACGATTATTAAACCTTTAACATAACATATTTTTATAAATCTTAAACTTGTAAAAATTCCAAAGTATGTATGTTATGTTCAAATACCCGTTATAATATAAAAATGGAGCTTGCACTCTGGTATATATTGTTGGGACGCATTGGCCATGGCATGTATTTCTAGTATGTATTTGTCTATTGTTGAAGATCGTGTACCGTAAACATGATAAACGGTAGGGCGTGTGCGCTTGATATTTCGTTTATGTTAATACACCCAATATTTATAAGACCCATGGCGAACGCCTCATAAGTTTAAATTGTACTTGTGAAATCTGATACGGCTTTGGAAAATCCCGGTCTGTTGCAATCGATACCCCTGCAAAGCTTGTTTTTGTATATGATAAAATAGGTTTGCAAGTACGTCCTTTTATTTTGGGCTTGCTGTCTTAAGATTTTGTGAAATGGGAAGAACATATTTGCAATGCCAATTATTTTCAATGAATAACTTAAGTCGGGCAGACATAGCTGATATCTTATTAACTACTTTTATGTATAAAACTTCCGTGTGTAACGCAAATGCTTGATATATATTTGTTATTCAAATTTTCGGAACTGGACATACCGATCGTTAAACTGATACTAGATTTGCACACTCTTAAATAAAGAAAAGAAAATTCCCCTTCAAGCTGGCCATTATTTACGTTATTGATAATACACTTAAAGTTTTTAGATGTGTATTTATATTCTTTTCCTACGAGATATGGTTTACTGGGATATACACGTAATAGGATGGGTTATTTTATTAAGTGCGATCAGTTATCATTTTCTGTTTGAAACAAGCATCATAAAATCGATTAATTGTATAATAGAAACACATAACATATTTTTATTATATATATTTATGGTTTTGAATTCATGTTGCATTTTATTATGTTTGTTTTTTTAATAAAAAAAGTGTATATCCTATGTACTGCAAATGACATTAAGTCTCGTCTTATTATCTACCATGTTGTACTTTATATAATCGTCTTTTCCATAAAAAGTATTATGGATATGTGAATAATAAAGCACAAAAATATAGTACCACATATAAATGGGGGACACACCTTCATATATTGGCAATACACCTCATTCTTTTTCTTATTTCATTCAAAAGTGTAAGCTTCCTTTAACAGGCCTACTTTTATTCCCGCATCATATTACAAGCTTAATGTTTACAGCACACAGCGGTAACATGTTACGAAACTGCAACTAAATTGCATGTTAAAACCCTCTTAAAAATGCAATAATTTATGTCAAGGCCTCAATTTCATTGTGGAAAAGTATATTGTACTTAAGCATGGCCTACGTGCATGTTAGCGCTGAAAACATGACAGTGCGCCGTTAGTTTTCAAACAAACATTTGAATATGTATTGTATCTTTGCAATCTGATACAACGCCCGGGAATGCCGGTCTGATAAAATCGATATCCCAGCCAAGCCTGCTCTACGTTAATATATTTTGCATACCAGCAGGCTGAATATAGTTTCTTAATTGTCCATGACAACAGGAAGATAAGTATCGAATGTGTAGAATGTCCAACGACTAACCAAGAGAGTATTAACACTTAAGAACAAACAGGTGCATGCCATGGTGGTCTGATGTGTCATTATGCAAGGATATTTAATACGTGTTTCTTCCGATCATATTATTTTCCTGCCATTGTAAATGTTTTGCAATATGCATTGTATTATACATCAAGCCTTTTCAGACAACTATTTGTATGATCAAGAATAAGGAACATTCATGAACAACACGCTTTACATTGTAGTTAAGATCTTTAATCCTGTAACTTGCAAACGCCTATGCGCCATAGTGTGGTTTTCAGTAGTTATGTGAATCACATTATATTACATGTTAACTTGTATAAACAGCCATTGTATTTAAGTAGGTCATGGTTGTATTGATTGCTGAATATTTGCTTGGATAGGCTTCTTAAGTTACAGGCGCGATTATGTAAATTGATTATTTAAGTCTAAAATAGTGTTCAGGTGATCATTTTCGTCGTAATTTTAAAGCTTTTTGGTAATGCGATCATTTTAAGTGTGGCAGTTAGAGCAGGTATAAATACCAAATGTTTCAATGCATATTTTGCCAAAAATCATGATAAAGGTTTACCACTGAAAACTTCACGTATCATTGCCTTCGATACGTATATGTAAGGCAAACGTATAATGGTGCTACGATTACAACCTTTTGGTAATTCATGACACGCAAGGAATTTTGTAAGAATAATGTAATGACAGTGTTCTTATTTTCTTAACGTTATGTTCAACACATGAATTTGCGGGGTACAGAATTCGCGCTATTTCGATTGCCAATGTGCTCCTGCGGTCTTTATCTTTAATACCCAGTCCATGTGAAGAAAAGCTACTTATTTTAAATCAGAACACTCGTTTAACCCTTTCCCTATCAGCAAAGTGGAAATGGCTATGTGCAAACAGCATAAAACCAGAACAGCCTGCGAGTAACTCGCAGTCTGTTCAGGTTTAATGCTGTTTGCTGCTCATCAGTATCTAATGTTTGTAGATGAAGGCTTAAAAACTTGAATCGAGTAAGAAAGGTCTTAAATTAAATATAACTTTCCAAGGGACTACAAATGCGTGAAATACGTATCTCAGTTGTAAAGGATTAAATAGAAGCCTATTATGCTTGTTCGATGTACATGTATACACGTCAGTTCTAATGTTTAGCGGTCCACTTCTACATCTATGTTCAAATGCGGTCGTGATATTGAACATAATCAGCATCATCATCATCAGCAGCAGCATCGGTGGCGGGGCGGCGGCGGCGTCGTGGTCATCATTTTCATCACCATCATCATCATCATTTGCATATGATACTTCACGTGTGTGAGATATATGTGGTTCCATTAGCTGAAATACAATAATGTTTTGTGAACAGCAGTATTTGGCATACGTACGTGTTTTTTTATGCCCCCCGAAGAGTGGCATGAAGTTTTTGAACTGTCCGTCAAGCCGTCCGTCTGTCTGTCTGTCCGTCAGTCCGTCCGTCCGTCCGAACACTTTATAATTGGTCATAACTTTTGCAATATTGAAGATAGAAACTTGATATTTGGCATGCATGTGTATCTCATGGAGCTGCACATTTTGTGTGGTCAAAGGTCAAGGTCATCCTTCAAGGTCAAAGATCAAATATATGGCTTCAAAGCGGCGCAGAAGGGGGCATTGTGTTTCTGACAAACATCTCTCTTGTTAGTTGTTCGCTTGCGAACAATTAAGGTTAAGAGCTAGTTTTGCAAGTCGGTCTGCTCTTAACTACCCTAAGAACGATGACCACCGCATCTGCTTGTGCACACTGATTAGCCTGTTTATGCTTAACCACTGGTACACTGCAGACAGTGAGTGTGTGTATGTAATCAATAGTGTGTAACAGCCTGTGCGACGACATTGGCCAGTTTGTCATTGAAATCTGTACATATTGGCTGCGTTCAGGGAAAACGGGGCCTTATGTATGTCCAATAAGTGGTGTCCTGTGCACACTGATTAGCCAGTGCAGTTCGCACAAGCTAATCAAGGACGACTCTTTCTGATTCTATGGTGTTTTTCGTTTAAAGACAGTCTCTGATACTGGGTTGACAATTTATGCATATGCATTAAGCCCTGTTTTCCCAAGAAGCTGCATTCAGTATGCAATACACTAATTGTTTCAGTAATGAAGGAACTGAAACAGCGTAACGGTAACGATACAGTGTGTTTAAATTATATTTTATTTAGAGGAATTGTCCGAACGTAGTTAATCTACATTTAATAAACATCATGATTTCGGAACTTGTAATCAGTTTCTATCCCAGGTAAATTATAGTTTATAAGATTTTTCGCCGAGTGACTAAGCGTTATAGCACCAACAATTTCCTCGGCATCATGCCGAGGCGTGCCGCGGCGTGTCTCGGCGAACAGACACGGCGACTCGGCGACCAGATGGTCGATGCCGAGTCGACTCCACGAACAATTGATGTCGTCAAACTCCGCGGATCGCGGAATTTGTTGGTTTTGCGTGAGCTGTACTGTAAATGCTCCAATTCGAAGAAGAAAAGACATGATATACATTAAATCATCCTACTTGAACATATCGACACCTAGATCCAAAGCAGAGAATTAAATACAGTATAAAGTATAGTCAGATACATGTGTGATCATTTTGCCCAATCTTATTTGTCATATGTATGTTCACAAGTGTTCGCAAAGATTACGTCATACATCTTTGGAAATCAAGTGAATTTCTTTCTATTGCACTTTCAATTTGTGTTTGTGTTTACACACTGTTCTGTAACCTCGATTTGAGAAGGTATCGTATTGCTATTTTGTGGCGCCTGCTCAATTTAGTTATACAAATGTGAGAATTTAAAGAGATGTCTAATAGTGTATCGCCAATTTTCTTTGTTTGTTTATTGTCGTTGTTCAGCAAGACGTCGTATATCATTTCAATGAATGAGATACGACCTTTTAACTGAACAGCGACGACGTGGCCAAAGTAATATAGAAAATACGACCTCGATAGTTTTGCTTGAAAAATGGTAAATGGTCAGATGTCAATGAATTGCTATTTCGAAAAGTTTCTCTTTGTTCTATGGTAAAATGTATATTGCAAATGGTTTTCTAGTTGATGATTACTGAAACGCTATCTTGGAAGAGTTTCTTTGTTCCAAGACCACACGTTTATTCAAAAGTGCTATATAGAATAAGTTTTAGTTGATTCTATATAGCAAACGGTGTCACGCCTTATCCGTCATGTTAAAGGATACACCACAACAAATATTATGACGTGGTTTCCTATTTTGTTTTACACGTTGCTGTCTTATAACTAGTTGGACAAGTACAGTTTTTCAAATAGAACCACAATAAGCATGCTTTAGGAATGAAGGCTATGTTACCGGGGAGCTATTTGCCTCTTCCAGCACAGTCTGGACAGTCTTAGGAGAGAAAAGGAATGATAATTAAGTCAGTGCGACCAAAGAGGTATCCATTAGTTATTTTAAACGCGTCATGACATCGCTAATATATGTTGGTCAAATGTGACCCCATCTTAGCAAGTTAGTCCGCGTGACCCATTACTTATCATTTTGGATCGGAGCGATAAAACACTTCATTCATCATAAATTTCTTCTGGAGAATGTTTTGACTAGTCATATTTGTCGATGTGCTATTGTGCGACAGCAATGAGTCTGTCTTGAACAACCAGAAATACATGTATTTTGAAAAAATAATGCTCCGTGACCCCTGTTTATCGGCAATACTTTCTGTTACTCAGACACGCGGTTTCATTTTCTGAGCAAGATGTGCATTTATCAGCAACATTAATTGTCACCGATCATGAGTTTTCATATGACACGGCTCTTATACATAGCATTCTGTATTTCGTTAAGTATTATACTATAAAATACCAAGAAAACTCACCTGAAGCGACGGGCGGCGCCATTTTCCAGAACCCCTTTTTAGCAAAATTGTCACGTGGGATACCTACCCTGAATTCACTACGCAATGAAAATTGAAATGTATGGTCAATCGAGTACCGCCTACGTCATCGCCTCTAAATCATTGAAACCTATGTGCGCTCTATGAGTATTGCATAAGAGGTTTCATTATCTTTTACAACCATTAACCGGGAACTTATTGATGAGGGCATGACTTCAAAAAAATACGTATCGCGACTAAGAAACATCGCTCAATATTGGCTGCTTGTTTTAACAAAGTTGTTAACAGCATACAATGTGTAGTGAGCTTTTATGTAGTAAAGTAAGTTATATTTGTTTTATTGTGAATCATATGTAAACTTTAAGACATCCCTCGAAAATAACCCGTTTAATATAATCGTCGCAAATACCGAACATGAAGGTTAAAAGCCTATTTCATGAATTTTGTCAGACTAATACATTTGAGGGTGTGGGTCGACAGGCTGACTTATTTCGCGAAAAATCAATTAGAGGTAAAATGTGTACCTAAATAATCATTGTGCTGTTCCGATACAGTACTCCGCCTTAAAAAGAGATTAAGGTTATGTGGATAAGGAGGACCATGCCATTAACCAAAGACCTATAAAATACATGGTATTAAACGTCTTTGCATAACAGACCAGAACAGAATTGTATTACACATAAACTTTACAATTTCTAGTGTTAAACAAAATGATAATACAAAATACATGAATATAGTAAGTCGTTTTTTTTTAAACAAATATAATAATGTGGTAATGGATGAACTTTACAGATAGTTCATACATACATGATAACGGTGTATCTAGCTATATATGGAACTGCTTTAATACGTCGTTTCAATAAAAAAAATCAATATCTATGTAAAGAACAAAAATAATACAATTTGAATCACAGTAAAATGTAAGTAGTGCACATAATACCGAATTGTATTTATACGTAATGTTAATGCAACAACTCCATCAGCATACAATAGTTACACAACATGATCAATAAAATAAATCAAATTCTTTTTAAAGAACAAAACATAATACAATTTGAATCACAGTAAAATGTTAGTAGTACACAGAATACCGAATTGTATTTATACTTAATGTTAATGCAACAACTACATCAGCATACAAAAGTTACACAGCATGGTTAAATGCAGACTATCACTTTATCGCATAATGCATCATAATGAATCCAGTCTACAGTTAAACATATGATACTACAGTTAAACATATAACACAATTATACATTACCAAGTATACACTTGGCGAATAGTTAGTGCCTCTGATATGAACTTGCCTAACTTGAACATTTCACTTGTACTCTGTGTGGTTAATAACTGTGTGAGTTTGAACATGCTAGGTCTGACTCTATAATAAGTTTTAATGTATTTTCCTCTGATTTAGACAAATTTGGAGCATTTCAACAGAAAGTGGAATTCGAGTTCCACTTCTTTGCTGTAACATAATTGGCATATCTACCCGTCTGAATTTTAAGGTTATGTGCACAGATGCGTAATTTTGTTATCGCCATTCTTAGATTTCTTGACACAATCATCTCGAGATATTATGAAAAAGAATAGGTTGTTTTTAATGCTTTATATACAATGAGTACCCTATTATCATCAATATCTCATTTCCACTCTTGTAGGTATTCGTCCATAACCCTTTGTTTACACACAGTCAAAAAAGTTGCCTCATTTATATGTGAGTTATTAGACCACACATAATTGAATCCGTATTAACATAGTAGGTCCCTGACCTTTCCGAACCAGTTACATTTATTATCATTTAAGTCAGCCAAACCTTCTTCCAGTATGGATCGTAATATAATGTATTCACTTTTAGTTATTTTAAACCAATATTTTACTATGCGTACATATCTGTTAATATATAACGGGTGTCTACCAAGTAAACAGGAGTAGGGGTTTTGAAATTTTCTGCGGTGTCTGCTTCGTGCATATATAGAGGTAGAGAATTCCATTGGGTAACTGTTCTCGCGTAGAATGAGAACTTGTAAGTCTTTTTAGGTTTGTTTGTGTCTAAAGCAATGGTTACTATTGACCGTGTCTGTATAAATGGGGGAAAACAGGAACAATGAGGTTTCCAAGAATTAAGAGTGATATGGCAACTACATGGTGGATAATGTTATATAGCATGGTGAGACGGTGCTTTGTTCTGCGTGTTTCAAGTGTGGGCCAATTTTTTATTGATGTACGCTTCCGCTTCATCTTAACTCGGTAATCACTTCGACTTGTCTATCAAGATAATAATTGCATAAGATCACAAACGAAAGATTCAACCGTTCATTTCATATTAGCTTAAACTTCATAACAACTTTATAATTAATATACTCAGGGGTCAAATATCATGTTTGTGACAGATCTTTGGTGAGCTAAGCATCGCTTTGAAATAATACTCCTCATCACTATTTGGCTATAGAGGTCCCGAATATACTCCAGAGGCAAAACCACTTCACTAAAATACTATTGATCTACGTCTCTGCTCTATACATCTGTCAAACCCATCCTAGACCAAATCCAACTGCAAACAGACCTAAAATCCTTAGAAAAATGGGCCTCCGAATGGGACATGCAAATAAATGCCACCATACAAGTGTTACATAATGTCGTTACACAAAGAAAAGATCCCGTTCACATACAGATACTTCTTGAACAATCATATCCTTGAACAAGTAAATGAAAATCCATATCTTGGGCAAACCATCTGTGACAACTTAAAATGGGCATCCCAAATCAACACAATATGTAACAAAGCAAATTCTACACGGGGATTCATAAGAAGAAACCTGAAACATTGTAACTAAAAATTCACAGAAACAGCCTATATCTCACTAGTGCGTTCCGTTTTGGACTATTCTGCAAGTGTTTGGGATCCGTATCTACAAAAGAACATTGACAAAATCTAAAACATACAGCGAAGGAAAGCAAAGATTTGTTTAAAAAGGACTACCGTAAAACAAGTAGTGTTACATCAATAATGGACGAGCTTGTATGGAAACCACTTGCACGGCGGAGAAGAGAACAACGTTAACAATACTCTTCAAGATCATACACGGCCTAGTGGCTATCCCCGCCAACGATCACATAACTTTCAACAAACGACCATCCAGAAAAGGACATAGCTCAACAAATTAAAATCATTGTCACAAACGCTGACATATATAAGAACTCTTTTTTCCTAGAACCATAAAAGACTGGAACTTATTGCCAGAAAGTGCCATAAAATCAGAAACAGTGGATAGTTATAAAGAACGCATGTCATGCTACGAATTAAACGCGCTCACACCCCCTGGATAATTTTTGCTCAGTGATTGAGTAATTATCCAGTACCCTACAGATACGGATACAGCAGATACAAATCTCTTGCACACAGAGCATGGAACGACAACTTTGCATGGAGACTGGTCCAATATATTGATTGGTGTTTGGCCTTTACATTGTGAGTAATATTATCTATAACATATAACATGTCTTTAGTGATTTGATTTCAATTTATTTAAACTGTACGCTGTGCTGAGTTATGATAAAAGCGTGATGTTCCCTTAGTTCCTTTTTGCTTAAACAAAACTAAAATAGTACTCGGACAGAAATCATACAGGGCCACAATTGAAATACTGTTGGTTTGCCCTTTACCGACCGTAGATTTTACAGGTGGGGAGGTAGGTAGGAAAAGTATTTTATTATATGTCAGAAATTATATTTTTAAAACAATAATAGTTTATGAATATTTAAAACACTGTTATTAAAGCACGGTTGCAGTGTACGAAGCACTATCGTTGCATAGTCTTAGTTCGTGGATAGCGTAAGTTCGTTGATTGTCAGTTTGAAATAACTTCATGCGCTAGATTTTGACATCCTGGAGACGAAAACCGGAATTGTGTATTGCAAACTATCTTTCCACAACTGAGAACAAAATATTTGAATGAAATGCGTTCTGAACAGGCAAACAAATTGAATAAAGGCCATAAGTGTATTTTACCTCCTTTTTCATAATGCACACATTTCCTTTTTCAAAAAAATCCGTAACAAAATATATAAAACCTATTTTGCTCACTTTGTTTATATACAGCGTTCTATTTAAAATGTATGTACACAGCCTCGTACTGGATTTTTTATGCTTTTTAGGCAACGTAAAATAAGAAGTGTTTTACGGTACCTGGTTCCTTATGTCTTTTTATTTAATGTACACATGTGGTAAGCGTGTGGCTATGTAATTAATTAGAAATTTTTTTATGATAAATAATCAAATTATAACAAAAAATCAACTTTTCTGAAAAAAAATATTTCACTATCATAGGAATTTAACTCAAAATGACCCGAAAGCGAGGTGCATCACTTTGAACAGCCATAATATCATCAGTTGTGCACGAACTCAGTCTTATTCAACGCAGAAATGAATTTACTATCTGGAAATGTACATATCTTGCCAGATTTCTGCAAATGCAAGGAAATTTATTTCTGCGTTGCATTTATAAGACCGAGTTTGTGAAAATAGCTGTACACTTGATGAAGTTATGCCTATTTACGGGTGATCTTGAGTTGGATACCTTATTTTAATATATATATTATATATATATATATATATATATATATATATATATATTTATTTATTTGATAGTGATTTTTTTTCAGAAAGTTGATTGTTCGTTATATTATGTTTATTTTTCACTAATAAATATCATAGCCACACGCTTACTACCTGTATTAATTTACAGGCCAATCCAACTCCGTTGAAACATTAAATATTTCATTAAATAATGTTCTTTATAAATGTTCAATGTTGAGTTACATGTATTTTTTTAAATTGTTTTCATTCATGTAATAAAAAATGTTTAGAAAGCACACATTACTACATTTGGCCTAATCAGCTGTTCTGGAGTAATGACGTCACATTTGTCATCCACGAACTTACATGAGTTCAAAATGGCAGTTATGTCTGATGGATGGTGTTTGTTAACTTGAATTTGGAAGACAAGATTACAATTGAATTTGATTCTTTGTTATTATTCACACAGGCGAGGATTTAATATATGCTTAATTATATAAATTTGATAAAAATAAAAATATAATAACTTATAAAACTGTTCTATTTGTTTTATCCACGAATAACGATAGACCAGGATATGACTATGTTATATGTACTGTTTGGTCACCAGTAACGGATCTTTTCTAGTAGCGGATCATTTTTCAGAAACGATCATTCAATTGCTCTAACCCCTATATAAATTACTGATCGAACTGTATTTTAAACGGGAATAATTATTTTTCTTGTGAAATGTATATTTTCTTTTCCCAGTGATGACCTTGTTATTTTTTATAGTGTATTGCATATCTATTTCATATCTACATGAATTCACCGTGTTTACAAAGTGAGCCTCGTCTGGGTAATGAGAATTCCAAGAAACACTTACCATTAATTTCATTTGAACATATCGTTCAAAATCCTATTATCATTCGAAAGGTAAGTTATGCAAGAATACATTAACATAAAAATTATCACATAAGCTGCTGTTTAACGGTTTTTACAGGCACTTTTTGAAACCCTAGTGAAGTCGCCAGTAGCGAATAACGTTCGGCAATATGGCGGGAAAAGTTGATTAATGAGTTGGTCATTTCAAACTTCGTTTTAGATGTCAAATTTGTATTTTACCATATGTTTGTATGATTTCAATGTTGAATGATAAACAATGTCCAGTTCTTATCAAATTTTAAATACAGGTTTAGAAATTTTGGCAAATTATTAATTTATAAAGTTATATTGATTTACTGAGCATATTAACTGAGCAATTATTTTATAAATTCATTCAACTCAATTTACATTTCATCATTTTTGATATTCAGGAAATACGTTAAAATACTTTAACAAAACTGGTACAAATTTTCAAGTTATTTATTCATCAATCATTTTTCAATTCATTTACATAATTAAATAAAAACATATTTAAAACTAAATTAAACAAATATAAACTTAAAGAATTACCAATAATAAACAATAAAAAAAAAGGTAACTAAAAATGGCGCGGCAGAGGCCGACGCGTATCCCCACGCCCGCATGTTTGACCCAGGGGCGCCCCAGGGTTGGTAATTGGGTCATGCATCTTTGACTGTATTGTCATAACAGAAGTTCAGTATCAATTAGAAGTGAATCGGTGTAGAAATGAAAAAGTTAAGTAAAAGGCAATTTTGGGTGGGTGTGGCCTATGTGGGCGGGGCACCCCAAGGTTGGTTATGGGGCTATGCTTAGTTGAGATTGACCGTATTTTCATAAGAATAGTTCAGTATTAATTAAAATTGAATCGGTGTAGAAATGAATAAATGATAGTAAAATACAATTTTGTGTCGGTGTGGCCTATTTTGGCGAGGCGCCCCAGGGTTGGTTATTGGGCCATGCATAGTTGAGATTGACCGTATTGTCATAAGATAATTTCAGTATCAATTAGAAGTGAATCGGTGTAGAAATGAAGAAGTTATAGTAAAAGGCATTTTTTGGGTGGGTCTTGCGTATGTGGGTGGGGCGCCTCAGGGTTGGTACTGGGGCCATTCATAGTTGAGATTGACCGTATTGTCATGCATAGTTGAGATTGACCGTATTGTCATATGAGAATTTCAGTATCAATTTGAAGTGAATCGGTGTTGAAATGAAGAAATTAGAGTAAAAGGCAATTTTGGGTGGGTGTGGTCTATGTGGGCGGGGCGACCCAGGGTTGGCATTGGGGCCATGCATAGTGCTGATTGACTGTATTGTCATAAGAGAGGTTCAGTATCAATTTGAAGTATTTTTTAAACGGTGCAGAAATGAAGAAGTTAATGTAAGATAACATAAAATGAGTGAAAATCTCTGACCCGGCTCCGCCCCAATCCCCATTACTTTTGACCCAGGGTTTAGATCAAAATTCCAAATAGTGCAGGGTCGCGCATATATTCATAGCTACCATGTGTGTAAGTTTCAAGATTCTAGTGCTTAAAGTGTAGGACGAGATAGTGGCCGGGACGGACAGATAGACAGACAGACGGACAGACGGACAGCGGAGATAACCAAAATATCCCAACGCTTTTGAAAAAGCGTGGGTACAATTATTATTTTACAATGTAATGTAATATGCTTTAATAAAGAAATAGGTATTTTAATGCTTTTTGGCTTACAGACATCAAAGAGTGGTACTCCCAAAGATGAGGCTAAGATACGTAGTTTTGCTTCTGAGAAGACAACTTCTGCATCTTAACTTCTGCTGAAAAACTGCGTCTCATCCAAACATTCCCTCTTATGCAGTTCACCGATTGATTTGGGAGTACACATATACACATTATTACCTAGCTTGTCTTTTGTGGATCGCACCATAAGAATCATTGCGTTGCAATGACCTTTACATTTGACATAGTAACTCAAATTTTATAGGGGTCATCTACTGTCCAAGGCCAAAGCACATGGGAAGGATCAAGTCAGTCGGTCCATTCCTTGACGAGTTATTAATTGGAAACGATTTTAACACTTATTGTGACTGTGATCATAACTGTTAACCTGTTAACCCCAATTTTGATAGCGGTCATTTACTATCCAAGGTCAAAGCACATATAAAGTTTCAAGCCAATCGGTAAATTCATTGACGAGTTATTGATCGGAAAAGATTTTCACACTTATTATGCCCCCCTTTCAAAGAAGAGGGGGTATATTGTTTTGCACATGTCGGTCTGTCGGTCGGTTCGTCCGTCCGTCCACCAGATGGTTTCCGGATAATAACTCAAGAACGCTTAGGCCTAGGATCATGAAACTTCATAGGTACATTAATCATGACTGGCAGATGACCCCTATTGATTTTCAGGTTAATAAGTCAAAGGGTAAGGTCACAGTGATTCAAAACAGTAAAACGGTTTCCGGATGATAACTCAAGAATACTTAAGCCTAGGATCGTGAAACTTCATAGGTACATTGATCTTGACTGGCAGATGACCCCTATTAATTTTCAGGTCACTAGGTCAAAGGTCAAGGTCACAGTGACTCGAAACAGAAAAATGGTTTCAATATGGTAACTCAAGAACGCTTTGATACGCCAAGGATCATGAAACTTCATAGGAACATTGATCATGAATGGCAGATGACCCCTACCGATTTTCAGGTTACTAGGTCAAAGGTCAAGGTCACAGTGACTCGAAATTGTAAAATGGTTTTCGGATGATAACTCAAGAATGCTTACGCCTAGGATCATGAAACTTCAAAGGTACACTGATCTTGACTGGCAGATGACCCCTATTAATTTTCAGGTCACTAGGTCAAAGGTCAAGGTCATAGACACTCGAAATAGTAAAATGGTTTCCTGATGATAACTCAAGAATAATTAGGCTTAGGATTATGAAACTTCATAAGTACATTGCTCATGACTGGCAGATAACCTCTATTGATTTTCAGGTCACATGGTCAAAGGTCAAGGTCACAGTGCCAAAAAACGTATTCACACAATGTCTGCCACAACAACTGACAGCCCATATTGGGGACATGCATGTTTTACAAACATCCCTTTTTTTGTATAAATTTCCTAAGCAAAGTTCTAAAAATAAGTAAACGGAACTACTTTTTAAAAATCCAGGTATGATTGATAATAAGACTCACCATTCACCAATTTGATAAAATTTGTAACATTTTAGAATCACACGTGGTTAGCGTGTGGCTATGATATTAATTAGTGAAAACGTCATTTTTAATGATAAATTATCATATTATAACGAAAAATAAACTTTTTCTGAAAAAAAAATCAAATATCTTTATCTAAGTATAAAACGGGCCATAATTCTGTTAAAATGCTTGATAGAGTTGTCTGCTCTTGTTTATAGATTGGGGCTATGTTGGTAAAGAAGTATGCAAAATATGAAAGCAATATGTCAAGGGACATTGAAAAAAATTGGGTTGGTACGCAAAATTTAACACAGATTTATCAATAAAATGCATATTCTAAGTGGAATAAGGGTTATTATTATTGCAAAATCCTTGATAGAGTGTTATGCTCTTGTTTATAGGTTGGGGTCAATTTGGTAAAGAAGTATGCAAAATATGCAAGCAATATGTCAAGGGACATTGAAAATATTTGGGTAGGTACGGAAACTTTAACATAGATTTATCAATAATATGCATATTCTAATTGGAAAATGGGTAATTATTATTACAAAATGCTTGATAGAGTTGTCTGCTCTTGTTTATAGGTTGGAGTCATGTTTGTAAAGAAGTATGCAAAATATAAAAGCAATATGTCAAGGGACGTTGAAAATATTTGGTCTGGTACGGAAACTTTAACATAGATTTATCAATAATATGCATATTCTAAGTGGAAAAGGGCCATAATTATTACAATATACTTGATAAAGTTGCCTGCTCTTGTTTATAGATTGGGGTAATGTTGGTAAAGAAGTATGCAAGATATGAAAGCAATATGGCAAGGGACATTGCAAATATTTGGTGTAGTAAGCAAACTTTAACATTTGCACGCTAACAGGAACGCCGACGCCGGGGTGTGTAGGATAGCTCCACTATATATATTTCATATATAATAGTCGAGCTAAAAATAATGAAACCTAAATAAATATTTTTATAACATTTTAGATGTTAAGTTATGGCAACAGTTTTGTTTGAATGCATAGGGAAAGGCTTCAGGTTTTATAACTGAGTGGAGCCGTTCTGTCAGATGTAAACACTTTTTCACAACAAAAAATGTTAACCAAATGTTTTGAATGTTTTTTTCATAAATGTACATGTCTTAAGCACTTAATAAAATCCTATTAAAACATTTTATCAATATTGTTCTTGTGTTTTGTCAACATGAAGTTTGTTCTTAAGCAAAATTTAAGTACAAAATCAGAAGTGTAGTTTAAAAAATAATGGAAACAATGAAATGCTCATGTTTTTTACACATCTTTTTCAAAACTTTATTCCTAAAAAAATATCCTGGCCTCAAAGCAGTGTATCTTAAAGTAAAAACTCACATTTATCAAAATTTATGATGGCCTTCAAATATGTCAAGTTTAGTTTTCATTATAAGAAAATGTGCAAGAACTAGCTTTTGCCAAAACTGTGTACAATTTACAAACATTTGTATACATGGAAAACATACATGTATACAAGTAAAATAAGCAAACCATTCAACATATATAAATCCTTTTTAAATTTGTATTACATTTTACTATAAAAATTAATGTTTCTCTAAAAAATAATCTGTGCTAGACGGTCCGTTTGATGATTTAAGGTTGATGTATTTAAGGTTATTTGTACTTGAGAATTTAAGTTTTCATTTATTCAAAGAAATACCCAAACAGTAAGTAAAATAGAATACAAATTAGAATGGGATAACAAATTCTAATAAAATTAAATTTTATATATTAAACAATATATTCTCTATATATTAGACCTTGTTCTTTATAAATTAGACCTTGTTCTTTTTATACTTTATACATAACACAATGTCCTCTTACATATAATACAATATATCCTCTATACCTTTTGGTAAGGTGTCATTACAATAATGAAATAATAATGAGTGCTGTACCGTTTCTGATCATAGGTTTTTACAAGGTTTTTAGTTTAAATGCGTATGAATTGTACCACGAAGGTGACTGTCTGCGTGGTTTAATTATAAGTGTCTGAAAGACTTTGTCATCCATCATATTTGACATTTGACCATATTCAACTTTTATTTTGGCTTTTTTCTTCAGTTTTGATTTTGAATGCTGTCTTGAATAGAAATGTTATCATTTATTCTGCGATAATGTAAGTTTGTTTTTACTTTCTGGAGGTTTGTAAGAAAAACATTAATTTTGTGTCCCAAGTGTACATGTACAACATTTAATAACCAACTTCCGCCTAACATTAAAGATTATTGGAGAAAGATTGTTTTTAAATTTACATTAATTTGAGAAGAGGAAATGTATTTTTTTAATAATTTTATGTTAAAGTCAAATATACTTCCTACAGATAATCATTTATATGCTTATATGTTTCTTCTGAACACAAAAAAAAATGGAGACATACCCATATATTTAGAGTATTTCACTCCACAGTGAAGAAACCAACTTTTTTCTCTTTTATTACACCCTTCTGTGTACTTCTTTCCAGAAAATTAGTGTATGTTTTAAAATATAACACCTGTCCATCAAACTTGATTCAAATTTCGTACACTTGGGACATGATATTTTACTTGCAAAAAAATTTAACAAGGTTTTGGCATCAAATATTCAGAAAATCTTGTGAAAAGCATAAATGGTTTGATGAAAATGATGTAAAACCTTTCAAATTCTATCGTATGAACAATTTAAAATAACTTTCTTACAAAATGTACACTTTGGAAAAAATATGACCACATTTAGTATTCAGCTGTTCAAAATTTATATGAACAAATACGGGTATAAATGCCTGTACACATGTGTAGAATAAGCATGTGACATGTAAAAAGGGCACTATTTGGCTATAAATGTCGAAGCACTTTATGATGCCACCTCTTAATATGTGAAGAGGTGAAAATTGTGGCAAAAAATTGCCAAGAACATATTTGCTTTCAACACTTGCTATAAGAGATATCAACTTAAGTAAGAAGCATTGTTCTTTTTTTAAAAAAAGTATATGCATTTTGTTATTCATTAAATGATGGCAATTACTAATATTTCTGTAAGTTTTATCGAAGTATAGAATTGAAAATTGCGTTTTACATAAAATGTCACGCAAAACCAGTACATTATGGAAAATTGTAAGGATATTTTTAAAGATATTTTGTTAATGAATCAAGTTATGGAGAAGAATTTCAACATTTAAGTTAATCACATGGAAATTCTTCTGTAAGATAGAAAACAAACTCAAACATGCTTAATGGTAAGAAAATAAATGCATGTTTTATTCAGGCTTCATTATGGTAGAAATCACTTTTGGTTACATTGGCGCCTAATGTAAATTAACCACGAGAACTGCTTTGATTACAAATACTCATGAATTATTGCAAAAAGGATATGTGTACTCGAGACATTTTCGATGAAATCCATTCCTGTGGTTGAGTTTGTAGTAGAACTTAATATTATCAAGGTAGATATCTGTAAGTTGGTGGTGTTGCTCAGTTGGAAAGCGTTGTCATGGCATGTGGTTGTATCGGGTTCGAGTCCCAATATTACAGCGTTATTTTCTCACATCTGTTACATATAAAAGCATCAAAAGCCCTCATATAACAACCATGTAGCAAACTTTAAATATAATGAGCAGATTTTTTTGCATTAAACAAAATTAAATACTTTGTACTTTTAAAAGATTGACAGACAAACGCCACCCGGATAATCATTTAGGACAATATTTCAGTTACATTGACAATTTACTGATCCATGCTTCATGACTTACACACCAATAATTATCATAGGGAAAGTGCCTACCCCAATGCAATTTTGAAGTATACAGTACAAAGGCCAGTGATCCGACTTGATATGTCCTGGTTGGGGTCACTAGACAACAGACCCCTAATGGCCTTATTATGCCATTGGCATACAATACTGTATAGTCACAGGCCAATTAAGCTTTTCAAACACTTATAAAGTAAAAACAAGAAACACTTACCTGTATAGCTCATAAAGTCGTTTTGTTTGCTGCTGTTTCACCCTGGCTATTGTAATTTCCAAAGGCTGTTCTTTCATGGATAAAGCTAGGCATGGTGTTTTTTTCTTTCATTCTGAATATTGTCCTTGTACCATTTTGAAGAGTGTCTTCCTTTTGGAAAATCAAATCTTTTTATATTTTTCGATTCCTTCTACTCATTTTGAAAGCCTGGCACTCGCGGTGCTCTGTAGAAAAACGTGCAATACAAATCGGTCGAAATCACGTGAAGTGGTAAGAAAACACAGCATTATTTTTACAGTTGGGTCGCAAATAGTAAAACAACTGTTCACATTGATCAGGAAGATATCGCACTTAATAACAAATATGACCACACAGATATACAATCACTTACCCTATTGCAAATCTTGTTCAGCTGAAAATCGTCCCCAACCCGTAAAGTGTATTTGTATTGTTTTTCTAGAGCCGAAGGGCATCTCACAGAATATCCATCCGACTTCCGTTGTTGTCACTTTCGTCACTTTAAAAACTCCGTATAAAAGAATTATTTTTACTTGTAGGTTGTTGCACCGATGTATTATTCTATATTTTCAAAAAAATAGTAGTCCGTGATGAATTGAACGGAGTTTCGTTTCGATCTGTCTGTCAGTCTGTAAGCATACTATTTTGTGCGCAATAATACAAGTACATGTGATTTGACAACAAATGTAAACATTGGTGAAATTCTTCGTACAAACTTCATTTGTGGATGTGTTTGTGCTGTCTGATCATGCACTTTGCACACATAAACGGAAAGATTACAATCCAATGCATTTGTCATCGACAACCATTTGGAATGTCAATTAGGCGCTGAGTGAGTGTTTTTTTTTTAATTTTATTAATTAAAAAATGGCTGCCCGCATCGTGATGAATTGACATGCGTTCCAGTTTTGATATTTCTAGATTTGTAAACGTTTTTTTCACAATTTAAGCGTAACTTGCCCTTGTCAATGTCGATATTATTCACAAGTGATATACTTTTCCGCCGAAATACGTGGAATAAACTTGATTCAGATTTTTGAAAATAATGTCTATTTTTGTGTTAAAATCGCTTTGTATTTTGTTGATTTGGTTGATGGTATGAGACGTTGCTGTACAAAATTGGTAGCAGTTTGAAGGAAAACCATCATTTTAAGCATATATGTATACATTTTCAATGTGGCACTCTTTCTTTAGTCAAATTTGAGTTCAATGCAAGGGGTCCCACATTTTTCAAACTGAAGCCTCTACAGGAACCTTTAACATTTTAAATAAATAAAACAAAGGAAAGATGAGAACGGCTCCCCATTTGTTAAACCAAGGGTTTCTTTATTATTCTCGCAAAATGACTTGTTCTCATACACAAGCTGTTCGTCTCAAACTCAAATTAGTGAACCTACCATTATTGTGTAAAATCGATGTAACATGTAGAATAATGTGCAACGTATTCTATATAGTCAAGTCAAGTTAAAAACCTTTTATTTCAACTCAATTCATGTTTGGCATGAATACATGAGCAAAAAAGTACATACATGTATAGACGAGGCGTGCAATATTACGTAAAAATGATGGATTATATTACATATGGTATGGTTCTAATAACATAGTATTTCTTGATTATATACATATACTATATATAACATATTTCAAGTAGCGTCTTATTACATGTTCTTTCTTGATTATTCAATATAGATAACATATTTCAAGTAGCGTCAACACATATAGAAGGTAGAAAGGATAATCATTTTCACTATGAGCAATAAAGTACGTAGATGTATAAACGAGGCGGGTAATAATGCAATAAAAAGATACATTACATTACATATGATATTGTTTCTTATTTAATATTATTTCTTTATTTTAGTATATATATAACTTATAATAGATCGAAACATTATTTGTAATTGAACTAACATGGAGGTCGTTAAGATACACAGAAATTGTAATTTTGATAAGGAATCTTCGCAGAGTTATCACTACAGTTTTCTACAGCTATCATTTAGTGGAGTGTAGCCTTTAAGTCTTTACCGGTTTAGACATAAAATGATACAATCAATCAATCAGCTTTAAAAATAGCAAGCGGCGTGGTGTTTGGTTTTGGGATGATAAACACACATGTGCATACAATAACACGTATAGTCTTCATTAGATAATAGTACGATAACACGTATTTATTGTTAGTTCCATCAAGATTTAATCATGTTATGGTATTCATAATTATGGATGTCATACGCCACAAACAACCTGTTCTAAAATTAAGTTGAATATAGTTGACTACAAAGGCAGAGTTAGCATCGTTACCATTTTCTAATTATTTTAGGCTAAGCAAATTTAATAAATATTTCATCATTTATGGCTGTATCGAATGCGTTTTTTAAGTCAATGAACACACCCTATAATTTAAAAATGCTGTAAGCACTTTTCTTATTAAAGGTACGGGCTATGCGTCACATAAAATCAATATTGCACCGATTATCTCTCAAACCATATTACCGGAAATTTTCGTCAGGCAGCCTTCACTTTAGTTGTTTAGTATTTTTCTTGCGACTAGTTTAACTATTTGAACGATTCCATTTTTAACATTTAAGGAAACTTACATCTAGAATAATATTGTATGTAAAGGGACACGAATATTGTGTTCTCGTTAATCACATGCGGTAATATTGGTTATTTCCGATAAATTAAAATTAACTTGAACTTAAACTATAATTGGGAGGAAAGTAAAGTGTTCGTCACCAACACAATTGGTGTACCTACCGGTATTGTGTATAATCGATGTTACATGTAGAGTAATGTACAACGTGTTCTGTATCAACAGATCTGCATGGAATAACACTTATAGTCTGTCATAAGATAAAATAACAATTACAAGTATGTGTTGTAAGTTCCATACAGATATAATCGTTAAATGGTATTCGTAATTATAGATTTCTTAACAATTTATAAGCCACCAACAACCCTCTCTAGAATTTGTATTTACACTCAATCTAACAAATAAAGCATATTTCTTATTTAGCATAGTATATGTGGCAGCAAACATTTTACATTGTACAGAGTTTGTGTTGTTTTTACTTATTGTTCGTACATGTTAATAGTATCAAATTGTTCGTTTCAAATGTATAAATCATGTAACTCACTGACGCATATAGTTTATCTGTGTATGTGCACCACGTAATACAAAGCGTTTATAATGAAGCGACACGCAGTCACAGCATTTTCAACAATCAAATAGCAATAAAGTATAACTGAATAACATCTTGGTAATACCATTACTGTGAACAGTTAACAAATAAAAATATTGTTTAATAACAAAGTGAAGAACATACACAACTTCATTCAAAACCCATTTAAATAGACACACATTTCTCGCATTTTAAATTAAATCTCAAAACCACTTAACCCACGAAAAAATATACAACATAGTTAACGTTTCTCAGATGAAAACATAAACAAATTGAAGAAACTAAAACAACCAGAAAGAAGAAGAACTCATTTAGTAATCCTCTTACCATCTGTCATCAAGTCGTTCCTATTAAAGCTATTTTATCTGACTCTTCCGTTAATAAATGCACTCTTCTCATCCTTATATATGTTTATAAGTTCTAATCCTAATTAATGTTTATCAGTAATCTTCCTTAAATATTCAATAAAAGTCCAATCCGTATAAAAAAGTTTATTATGCATTTACTCATTTGATTATTGTGTGGCTGCCAGAGATATTTTTATATGCCGTGTACGCATATCCAAATATACTGCAGATGTAAATACATATATGTATGAAAACAATAATATAACTAATCCTTCCCATTGACTTTCTCCGATGATTGATAATTAACAGTCGACACCTTACTCTTTTCAGCTTCCCTTGCAGTCCCTCTAAGTAATCCTCTGTCAGGTACAGAAACTGCCTAAGAGCAAGCAGGGCCAGGATGCTTATGTCCACGTCTAATTCCATCTAAGAAATGTTATTTTTACTGGGAAGATGGATGTTATTTAACTGCAAGCCGAATAATGTGGATACTTTCTTGACCACCTCTTGGATGCTTCCACTTTTAAACACATTTTCAACACTAGCGGCTACTTTCCTGCATGCCAGATCAATCTTGGTAAGCAGAACAACTTTGGGAATCCCTGGAAAGTAATATCAAATAACACAAATAGACATGGTTAAACGCGATGCAATTTGAATATTTGTTGAATGCATATAACACTCATTCATAATATATGTAATATACATTCCCCCCAAAAAAACTAAATAACAGACATTTTTGCTATCACAATATATCTTTCTACATTTGATTTATCAAGTTCCTTAAAAATGATCGACATCAATTAAAATTCAGGATTTCCGGTGCTTTTCGCCAAGGAATGATTTCCCTTTCTCCATCTAAAATTATTCAACATACATGAAGTGTAAGGCATTTTAGCCAAATTTCATAACATTTGTGGTGAAATTACGCGCTGCTTATATAAATATATCATTGATTAACTGGACGCGACGAGTGCAACAGTTATTAAATATAAACACATGTAGCATACAATGCATTTTAATGTCGATATGTATGTACAAAATGTGCCTCACACAATAAAGATTTATGACTTATCACCTGTCACTCGGTAGACCTCAAGCTCTGTAACCGCCATTGATCCTTTGTTGATCTGATCAGAAGTGACACCTTTGTTATTGAAATAGGTTCCAATAATCATTTTTCCATTTCGTGTATAAATTCCTTCGGCAGGATTAATGGTTCCATTGAATGTACATGTACACATATCTGCGGTCGCACCAAATAACGGTCCAAAATCAGCATTACCACCCATTCCATACGTAGCATTTACTACAGGAAATTTCGTGAACTTTTCTGACCCCGAAAACTTCAGTTGAAACAGAAACGCATTTCCGTCTTGAATGTTTGCTGCCAAGCTGTGCCAACTAGCACTTCCATACCCACCATACACCGAGCCATGTTGGTTTTACAGCACCGTCACAGTGGGTCCCTGGTTGTCACACTTCTGGTGGAAGGCTGTCGGTGAACACTCGTCCCTGGTTATCTTCTACAGAAGGGTGAAGATCTTGGGTCCCGTGCCAATCAAGGACTCGAGCTAATCCATGAATTTTTCAGTCAGCTGCCCCGTCATTTTGATTGTGGGTATTTTGAATCTAAACGGAAAAAAAGAATCAACTAGTACTGTTGTCAAACAAGAAAGCTGTAATTTATTAAATGTTACTACCTCTATAACAATAATAATAAAACTAGATAGAAAAAAGCGATGATAAAGAGCATAGAAAGGCACCGTAAAGGAAAACGATAAAGACCAAACGAAAGCTAGAATCTATATGAAAATAAAATAAATAAATTCTAAATATTTTTGTTTAATAATACGCTCCTTAAATAATCGCTTTGGATTCCATCAGATTGTGAAAGGTTCTAAGTTTTAATACCATGCATAATGCTTTTTGTGATTTAGGATAAAAATAACATGTTGAAACAAAATGTATACACGTTTCATAACTTTCTTGTTCACACAAGTATACACATCAGACTCGCATTGGTCTCTGTAATATATAAGATCAAATAGACGTTTGAGATTTCATAGAATATATATATATAGAGAGAGAGGAAAAAACAATACCTACGTTCAGTGTCTGGAAAGAAAAAAGTATACATATCTGAAATGTAATACGTGTTCGTATTAAGTTGTTTACATGTTAACAAACTTTGTTTGTCTCAATTACAGTACCTTTTGCTTTACGAGCGTACCGGATCTGGAGCTTCATAAATGTCAATTTCAATTTTCGTTCCCTTTGATTGCATTCGTCTAATGCCGTCGGTTATTTAAAAAGGTTAATAGTTTTTTAAGTAGTGTGGCAATCTGGTAAACTCTTTGCTCTTGTCTCCAATTCACGACTATCTGTAATCATTTCTTATTAACTTAATTTATGACACCATAATACCATGGTATTTTTAACTCTTGAGTTTCTGCTGTTTATTTTTTTTAACGCTTGTCATAAATGGGTAAGTTTTTGAACAACATGGATTGCTATTATTGCTATCTAGGGCTTCAGTTTATAAAGTCTTCAACCTTGAGAGGTTGGCGTAAAACTGTTTTGCAATGTCTTTAGGAAAATACATCAAATGAAAATAATGATGAAATTTTTGAATTCTACGTATAAGCAATAACGTAGAAAACGTATACAGTTTAATATCTTGATTCGTAACATTTCTGTCAGTGACAGCAATCATATTCTGCTATATATAATCAATTATGTTGGAAGATTAAAAAAAGAATATTATAAACTAACACAAACTGGCTACTATTCAAGTGGACAAGCATTATGAAAACTGTATGCGAGTCCATTTTTGTAAAAAAATATGCAATATATATTTACTGAGGGCTATTTCTTTCTCAATCTGGATTTTTAGTTTCAGGCTATGTTCTTAACAATTAAAATCTGGTATTTGTTTTCTGTATTCTATGTTGACGATTGCCGTAATGTACATTAAAATAGAGAGTCGACCATTTAGGTTAATGGCATTTTCTATGCAACTTCTTTTTTAAATTATTCGTAACGAGCGATGCTATTTTAGCGCAGCTTCGAAAGAAGGATGTAGTTCTCATATATACGTCGTTCTTCCAACGCTGCCAAAAGCCAGTCTCGCGATCGCTCGTATAAGTTCGGATATCGTGGCGGGAAATTATTATGGAATATATTGTCGCAAAAATGCATAAAAACAATCATTTTTATCTCGTTAAATCTATGGTATCACATCTAGCGTTGAAATATTGGCTATTGATATAAGAAACATTGCTTTTTATGGGTAAACTTTATTTTACGAAATATTTTGCGAAATGTTTTAATTGAAAGTACCATTTATTTAACTTACAATATTTCGTGATATTAATTCAATTTATTGTATGACATATGTACCATAAAGTATGATTTTAACTATTAAACATGACTACAATGGGAAAAATTCCATCAACAAGCGTTTTAAAAGGGAAAAATACATATATTCGATGGTTACAAAATAGGATTATCCCCAGAATACTAGGAAAAAACTCATTTTTAGCTCGGCGTTTTCGAAAAAAACTCGAGGTATTGTCATATGGCCCTATTCCACTACAAAAACAAGCCCACGATTCGCTACGATTTATCACATTTATTGAATCGGGAAGACTCGTGACAGTCTACGATTCAGTTACGACACTGGTACGATTGAGTTACGACAAATCGTGGGGTTCGGTTGAAGTCTTGCGAATAGGGTCGCGACTTCACTACGATATGTAAGAATCTACTGCGACTGTATTACGAACGATGCAGATCGGTCAAGACTAAGCTAGGACCTCACCGAACGCACCCATGAATTAAGCGCCAATATCTATTGATATTGATCTAAATCGCGAGAATCTTAGCGGGCTCGCAACTCATTCGGGGTGAACTCGTGAGAGTCTTGACAAAGTCGTTGCTGATTCGTAGACTCGTCGTGTTGCTCGCCGGCGTCGTTCTAAAACCTTAACATTTTGTGATGGTTTTGAACATTGGCTCTAAAATCAAAGTGCTTCTACCTACATCTTTTAAACTTAATATGTAGATGCACATTGATACGTTCTACACGCCACACCCATTTTTGGGTCACTATGTCAAAGGTCAAGGTCACCGTGACCTCTAAAACATATTCTTACAAGCTTTCATTTATTCAAAACTGCACCCGTAGCCGAGCGTTGGCACCCGTAATGCGGTGCTCTTGATTTTAAATGGGATTTAGCAAAATGTCAGAAAAATCAATAACATATTTGTTTTTGGGATTGTAACGCAGTACAAATTCTAAATAAATATATCCCACAAAGCCTAAAAACAAAAAAATTGCAAATTAACATATAGTAGTAAACTGCAAAATGTAACTTCTTGGTGAAACAAATAAACCGTTAAATGACAACTGTTTCATTCTGTTCATGGAAGTAAAAGTACATTTTTGAATGCAAAAGAAAATATGTCATTCGAAAGTAACAGACATTTAAGGCTGTCCTAAGAGTTGCTATAAATATTTATGCAAAAAAACAAGAGATTCAAATGCATGTAATAGCATTTTTGGACAGTTATACGACTATTATGTATTTCAAAATTGCGTTCATAAAAAAACCTATATATGTAATTTATTAGTGCATGTATGAACAATTATGAAACCTGCTACACGTGTTTAACATGATTTATGTTTAATGTTGTTGGCATATTGAATTCAATATTAAATTGATTCTGTGGTAAAAATGAACTATTTTGTGTAATGAATTGTTTTTAATATTGTCCACTATTATTGCTACTAGCAAACCTTACCTTATTGGGTTTTATGTTGTCAAAAAGACGTTAACGTGTAGATTTAAATCTGAAACCTTTTTTGTTTAGAATCACTTAATATTGTGTTGTACTTAAATAAGTATTTATGTAAAGAAAAACAGGTACACATGTTGACGGAAGTATATAGTAATTCAGTTTGTGCAGAAACTATAAATAGTTATAACATAGTTAAAACAAAGTACATATTGTTAATAAAGACTTTGCATGCACATGCCTTTGTGCATTGATTGTGTACACGTACATATATGAAATGAATAAAGTCGTTTAAACAGAAAAAACAACAACATTAAAACGTCTAATATTGCACATTTTAATACATGTTTTGCGTCTAATGTATGGCGCAGAAATGTAAGTTTTTTTTATACCGAATATCTAAATCGGTAACAATAATAAGATATCATAATGATAACCTTTCATTTAGATGGAAGTGTAAGAAATTATTGTTTTTGTTGTGATAACAATAAAACAACAGTACGCGAATGCAAATTAATATGTTTTACGAAATTAAAAAAAAAATATGTTGTGTTTGTAAATATGTTTTACCGAGATGTATGCATTATTTGTTTATTTCGCAGAAATGCTATTGAGTCATGTCACTAACTTCATTCCAATTAACATTTATAACAGTAATTTTTTGTTATTGACGCATTGCAAATCTGCTTTCACTTTCGCTTTAACATTAACCTATTTGGAAGTACAATCGTATGTTAATGTTGTGTATTTGTTCTAACAAGCCGTATTTACAAATAGTTAATCGCTTATGGTGCATTGACCACTTAACTTCTATACACGGTAAATGCAAATCGGAGAGTCTAATAATGAGCAAGCAGAGTTATCTTGAGCGAAACCCTGCTCATTAAGATGTATGCAGGTATGCTGCAGACCTTGTGAGACACACTGCGATCTTACTGCGTCGTATATATAAACACACTCTCAGCTGTATCGGCTTTGTTTTAAAGTTTTATATTTACGGGAGGAAACCAAACTGTTTTAAATAGTTATAAATCAAAGTTTTTCTCATAAAGGTTGTTTGTATTTTTCATATTTTCACCAAGTAATTGTATACACACAGAAGCGCATCTCCGAACGTTTTTTAAGTGAATATATAAGTTCATTTTTGAACGTACTTTTAACCAGACAAATTTTCATTGGATACGGATGCCTCAACATTCCATTTTTTTCTAAAAACTCCACTTCTCTTAAAATTTAAGTGCAACGCCCAACCAGTGAAAAAGTTAACACGGTGTTGAGTTTAATCCATCTAGCAAAAATATGTTCTGAGTAACACGAGAAACAATTATACTACAGACAAAAGGACGAGCTGATGGACGGACAGGAATCAATATGATCCCTTCACCTTCTAAAAGATTAGACCCACAACGGCGAAAATACACAACTAACATGAGATCCTATTAACAGCATGTTACAAATTAAACCAATGCATAAACACAAAGTTAATAAAGAAGAATAGGAAATTCTTAACACTATTGTGATTTATAATTTTGTCATTCAAACAAAAATAGACTTACACAAAAAATGATTTATTCCTTGAAAAAATTGTAAATCCTTATACTTTTACTTCTGTAACCTCTTTATTGTTTAAATTATTACTTGAGCAGGTTTACTTCTATATACCTTTTATTTACTTCCTCTGCTGATAAGAATACAACACAAGACTCGTGTATTTAAAACGACTTTACACAACTACTTTAAAAATAACTAAACCGATTAATCAGATTTATGTTTATAAAATGTTAACCGTTCTAGTTCAAGTTAAATGCATTAATCCTAAATTAAGCATTCAGTTAATCTAATAATCTGAATATTATTATTTTAATATGTATGAATATATCCTCTCAAGTAATGTTACAAACACAACATACCTGTTTAACTGTTTGCCATCAAACTAAAGCTCAAAACAGATTGCACAATATATGTTTATAAAGCTCCCCTTACTAAAATATGATCTCACTGCTTCACAAAATCGTTGGTCGTTTATTGCGCATATTTTACTGATGCATACGAAAACTAAAACCAGGAAGAGAAATGTAATGTATTGTGTTGCTATAATATTATGTTTGCTAAACTTCCGTATCAGACGTTATTAACAAACATTTATATTTTGAAATACTTTAATTTTGTCATATAATGATAAGTAAGTTATAACACCGTACTTGAGAAGGTTGTCTATTTGTTTTATGATGGTTAGGGAGTATGAAAACACGATGACTACAAAACACACATGTCTGAATAAGATAATGATTTAAATAATTTAATCGAGGAACCATAAGAAATGCATTAATCCTTGACAATTTGCTTAAGAACATTTAAATATAATAAGACACTCACACGTGGTTGTCATGCACCCCTCCACTGTAAACAAATACAACCGATTAAACGATTAAAATAAAATGGTGTTCTTGCAACTTATCAAAATAATTCCTACAAATTACTATTGAAAACAACAGTTCGTGTTATTAAAGAAAGCTTAAGTTACTGTAGAATAAATGGATAGGTATATAACACAATTCGATGTAATTAAAATAACTTGGACAGCACTCGGGGAAAATTACTCCGAAATTTGCATTCATCCGACGTGATAATCGAAGGTTTGTCTTGAGCACAGATATGTGTTTTCCAAAACAAAAAAAAACATCAGCGAACAATGCACAGTGGTGACATTTTGTGTAGCTTTTCAGCTACAAACATTCTGCGAATTACGAATATCGTTGAATATAGAGTTGATGGTGTTTAAGAAGCTGGACTTGCCTGACAGCACAGCCCTCAGCATCAATATCCTGGCCTCCGAGAGCCCTTGAGAGGCTTAAACGAAACTTTGTTATATACTAGTATGAGCGTCGTAGGACACTTATAAAGTATAAATTAATGCGTGGTAATGTCGTGAAAATTTTACAGTGAAAAAGACAATTAATAGTTCGAATGAGCGGGCGAAGTGTGTATATTATCATCATATAATACGGATTCATCAAAAAAGCATTTCAATTCACTAAGTGCATAGCCTCGGTTTTCTGACAATGCCAGGTACTTCATGGAAAGATTATATACATTCAGCTTTTGTCCTCTTTGTGTTTTAGGGCTAACTTGTCGGTCATCAAAAGGTCATCTAGCACTTTTTGGTGATAATTATTTTTTAAATTTTAAATACAACAACTAACTTATAAGTATGTTTTAAAGCTTGGGTATATTACGTGTGTAGATGAAAATGTGGTAGGTATAGTTATAGAAATAAATACAATTCAAATCTGAATCATGTGATAACTAAAAGTACTTCAATTTTGAATAGACGCTCATATTGTGTATATGCCGTTATTTCGGTATTTTTGTCATGGTTACAGATGTTGTGGGTGCAGAAGTAATTTACAATCTAAAATCTTGCTCATGCGTTCACTTACAAAATGCCTGTTCTCAGATGAAGAAGCTTTGAATGCGGATAGTGAGCCATTTGGAAAATATACATGCAATTATGAGTTTTGTTCGTCTGTCCGTCCATTCGTTTCGTCTTGATCCTGTGATAACTCAAAAAAGTACTTAAGACTGGTTCACGGGCAATGTGTTCTTTTTCAGTGGTGTCTACCCGTCATTATATCAGTTCAAAAACTCTTAATCCTGCGATAGCTAAAACTATCTTTAGTTGTTTTTGAAACTCATTAAATGGATATAGAGCCACATAGGAACTATACACGTTATTTTAGGGTTTTATAAAATTTCTGTTTGCTTCAGTTTTAGAAATATGTTTGACTTTATTGTAAAATGCCCCTTCAGTTTACACCCTATTTTATGTCTGCTAAATATCATTGTCCGCAAAAATGTATTCATATGATAAACTAGCCATGACCGAGTAAACAACAGTGTTCAGTTTAAATTCGTGGGAGGATGACACTATCCATGGTAACGCGCTCTATTGCGATATTATATTGCGATGTAACTCTTTAAACCTTTTTTCATATTCTTGTTGGTGCGTATCTCCCTTTTGTGTTTGCAGTATGACATATGCTTACGTTACAGGCACGACAAATTGGTGTTCGGACTTCTGTATCACAGTTCCGAATTTCAATTGCAACCAGATTGTAATATTCCAAATATTGGCTTCGCCGAAAGTTATTTGAGCGTTTTAATCACCGGAACATCACCGGGTTGTCTTGGGGATATACGAATTCTAATTCTACTGCTGATTGGCTGACTGAACGTTTAGCTTGCCCTTTACAAGAAACGAAAATTAATATTGCATATTGTTTAGTCAATCAATGTGTGCTTATTTTTCACTCGTATTTGCAATTTTGCCCGTTAGCCCTATATTCTGATGATTGTATGTAAATTGCTTCGGGCAATCGTTGGCTACCTATGCTACGATTTAAGGGCCTTGTTTTTCGTTGACGGCTGAAAACTTGAATCTCGATTAAGACGACAGCTCCTAAAGAACTTAAGCTAAGCAGATAAAACTGGGTATGCATGTAGTGAAACATATGGTGAAATGCATGCCATTTCAGCTATTTCGCCAAACAAAAAGTGTGAATTCTATGGTAATAGAACGAATCGAGATTACGTTCTTACTCCAACAACATAACTATAAAGCCGATATAGATTGCGGATTTGTCTGTGACAAAGCTTTTATTAAATAAGTGTTAGACATTTACCAATATAGAATTAAAAACCTATAACTCTTGTTCGATATATCTGTGCTATATATTGTTAACATGATACACTAAATAGTTAGTACATTTACAGATGGCATGCTTTTAGCATTATTTTCATCAAAATTGCATAATTTGCATGTTTTGTTCATAACATTGTATACTTGTATATGCTAGTTTTGTTTTGTTAGACATTTGGAAATTGACAAATATTTTCATTTAGAAACACGGTAAAAGTATCGATAAGTTCCGATATTATATTGCTATATCAAAGATAATTCAATCCATTTCTTTGTCTTTCACAACTATAACAAAGAAATAACATAAAAGTGGTGGTACCAAATATTTATTAAAACCAAGCTTGGTTTGATAAAATTAGGACATGTTTGTGTTATATGTCTTATAAAAGAAGCCATAAATTAAGATTGTTAAAAATGTTATATTAGAAATCAATAAAACATTATTTTTTAAATACATATTAAACAGCTATCAATGTCACCGAACAATATAACATGTCAAGGTGATATTTTATTATTTATAGTTTATTAATAAAACCATTGTGGATTTTTTTCTGCAAGTAAACATAATAATTTCCTCAAACTTAACTGTCGATTGCTAAAACAGGCATTTCAGATGCAAAAAAACACAACTTGAATGGACAATCAATTGATATATGTTTGTTTTTTGTTTCAAAGCATAATGTGTGTGTTTTCCGACAGACTACTTCCCGAATATTAATCAAAGTCTACTTCCTATTTTCACATAATAATGTATTTCTTTCAATATTATTACCAAAACTCGCACAATCTTTGTTGCGACTTTAATACACCGTGTTTTCTACTTTTCTACTGTCAAATATAAATTACATGTTAATCACATTTCAGTGCCTCGCAATTACAAAAATACAGGTAACCCGAATTGCATTACCTTCAAATCGGCAATCATTTTCATAGTTATAGCCATATATTTAATCAACGATTATCAAGAAATAATTTAGTTATTCAAACATTAACCATTTAAATGTGTCTGTAATATGAATTAATTTATTAAGGCTCGATAGCGTTCATTTAAACCGGCTTTATTTTCTATATTCATCTTAAATTTAGATATTAACTTAAGTAAAAGCGATTCAGAATGATGGAAACCTGTGTTTGAAAATTATTTCACGCTTTCAAGTGATACGACAAAGGTAACATGCAATTAAGTATGGTATTGAAATAAACGTTGATAACGCTAATACGTTTACTTAAAGGTTATGAATATAAAATGTATGGGTTGCCAAATGACGAAGTAAATAATAAATAGGCGTTTTCGAAGATGATTATTTAACCCTTTTTTCAAAGATACGCATAATATACGAGTGATAGTGGTATTTTTGGCAGTCAGGAACAGTACTTTGTAGGACGTTCGAAATCTTATTGATCTTATTATTTTGATATTAAGTTTAAAATTTGAATATTTGTATATATTTGAATTATGTCCAACAAATACTCAAATATCATCCCAGCGTTTGTTCCCTTTCCTTAATTAATTTAAACAAATTCATTTATCAATCTACTCCTTATCATTGGCCTTCTCTGAAGGCTGCTCGCAATTGCCAGTCGACACCTTTACTCGCTTCATATTCTCCTGAAGACCCTCCATGTAACCCTCGGTCAAGTACAGAATCTGCCTCAGAGCAAGCAGGGCAAGGGTGCTCGTGTCTACTTCCAACTCCATTTCAGAAACGTAGTTCTTTACCGGGAAGATGTTGTTAATCTGCATGCCGAACATCGTGGATACTTTTTCGACAGCCTCTTTGATGCTTGCACTTGTCAACACATTTGCAACATTTGAGGCTACTCTTTTGCACTCCAGGTCAACCTTGATAAACAAAACAACTTGCGGAATCCCTGACAAAAAACTATTTCAAGTAAACGCAATCAATTTGTCAAAATTTCAGAATGCTTTTGGTTAGTTTGTTTTGATATAAAAAGTAATATCTCTGTAACCGTACCAGCCAGTTCCTCCATATCAATATGAGTTTAACAGTTTAAGTTTTTGACGGCGGTAACGTCGGATAAAATCGATGGACATGCGTCTAATAATGCGGTATTTGTACTGATAGTTCTGTAAACGTCTTAAATGAAACACTAAAACGATTTATCAACCGGCTATTGTGCTGCTGTTTATTTGTTATAAAGTTTATATCTTGTTCACGTTATATTTACTTTGTTTTCTCTAAAGACAGTGCACGCTTTGTATTGGAACTAACTATTTGTTTTACTGTTATTTCACATACAGTGATTGATTATTTTTGTGTGCGTTGATAATCGTTTCACTAGTATTGGTGGTATGTCCTCAATGCTAGATGCATCAATTACAAATGCAACGCAGTGAATTTTGTCCGCAAAAGAAGGCTGTGCTACGAAGTCGTTTGTCTCCGGTGAGATAGACACAGCTGGGTTTAACTAGATGGAGAAGAGACAATGACAAAATTACGAAACCGCATATATAGAATGTGATTGGTCGCAAACGTTGATGCATGCACATTTTTTTAAGTAAAAAATAAAAAAATAAATTCACAAAATATAATTACAATAGTTTTTATCATCTCTTATAATATCAGATGTTTTTGTACTTGAACGTCATGCAAGTGCCTCAAGAACTAAAACCTTAACGCGGGTTATACTTATTATCTACATTTAGGTTATTATATTTTAAAAAACACAGATACGTGTGTGCAAATAGAATACACATGTATCTGTCAGTTATGTTATATTAAGAAAAAAGTATTCTAACAATGGATAAGCGTTGCACTATGGCTTAACTTGAAAAATATTTAGATTTTTTAACGCCAATATTGATAATGAACATGAGCGAATACAGCATTGAACTTCCTTTGCTGGTTAATTATTTTTTTTAATTTCATAATGCAACAATAATTGTAAATAAAACATACCGTTATGTACCCTTATTTCAAACTTGAGCTAATTCTTGAAGCCATGTGATATATACGTATGCATCATACAAATGTAATATCTATACCACTATGGCACCACTTGCCTCGTAGTAATCGGACACATAGCCATCTAGCAAATAGTTGTACTCGATGTAGAAAATGCCGTTCAAACCCTGAATGACATCGATACCGCGGGTACAACAGATCCGGAAGTTAAGTATCGATCCAGACCGAATTTTCGTTACATGAGGTGTATACTGAAATAAAACACATGTCCTTTACAACGCTTTGGGAAATATTTCTTTGGCAGCATTAACACGTCTTTTAAGTAAGTGAATGCCATTTAATTATTTTAATTGTGTGTAACAAGTCTCACTATCCAAATTTGCTTTTCTGCTAAACAATCAAATTGCCTCTATTTAGCATGATTTTTTTAATGGACTTATGTACAAGTTGTTACGCAGGAATGGTGCTTTGTATTAAAATTCAATTAAGAATATAAGAATCCATCAAATGTCGAATCAAGTATGGTGACTTTAATTTAATGACTTCTTTAATCATTAAAGCAATGAAACATAATTCATTGAACACTTGATAACTTATGGTACGGACTTAAAAGGTTGTTACCGCAGACGTTATGCTGTGTGAAGATTTTCCGGTCCTAGCCCTTTGCGGCTCTTAAAGACGGAGTTGATGGTGTTGTAGAAGCTTGACTCGCCCGCCCCTACTGGACCCAGCATCAGGATACGGACATCTGAGAGCCCCATCTCTCTGGGAGGCTTGAATGCTACGAAGTATTATTTTAGCGATTCCAGGAACTATATGTTAAACGTGACAAAGTGCAACATTCGCATAATACACTCCTGTTTTATATGTTTAACATAAGCAGACAGTTCTTCGAAAGAGTAGCCATATATGTATTGTGCTGGATTTACTCTTAATACTTGTATCTCGCAAACATGTAAGTGGACTTATTTCTAATATGATAACATATTACAGCGTCAAACCATGATTACACCACGGTAAACGAACAATGGCTCTAATAAATAAATAAATAACAACAAATAAATAAATAAATAAATAAATAAATATATACAAGAATTGTTATCGGAACAAAATGAGAACAATAATGTTGATCTTTTGATTTTGTTTATTATTTCTTATCTTGATAATAGACCACCAATCGGTTTTATTGCTTATAATACCATATAGATCACATGACGTCCATTTTTGGAATCATAATACTCTAGAATTATTATCATCTCAAAATATAAAACAAAATGGTCGAAACAAAAAATACCAATATTATCAAATGTGGTAATCAAAAAGGTTTTTTATTAACTCTTAAACCAGTATCAAATATAAGTATTGATGTTGTTTGAAAGAAATTATTGCCACCAAGAGGCCCGTGCAGATGGCATGGTCCTTTTACTTAGTTTATGTTCACCATACTTGACCATGATACATTAACCTGTCAAACCGTAGACCTCCATCTCTATCACAACTATTGTTCCGTTGTTTATCTGGTCAGTTGTTGAACCCATGTTGTTATAGTAGTTATTCTCTCCAATCTTCATGTAGCCATTGAATTGAAAACTGCCTCCCGAAGAAGAAATAGTACCGTTATACGTATGTAGATCATGGTACCCACCAAACGTAGGGCCATAACTTGATTTTCCATATAACCCATACTGTGCCTTTAAAACAGGAAACTTAGTATATATTTATCACTACCAGAGTACCTGAGATGAAATAGAAATGCTTGTCCATAATCGATGAATGCTTCAGTACCGTTCCAACTCTTGCTCGCATATCCATTAAACACCGATCCCTGTTGGTTGTACAGCACCGTCACAGTTGGTCCCTGGTTTTCATACTTCTGGTGAAATGTTGTAGCGTCACACCCGTCCCTGGTTATCTTGTACAGTAGGGTGAATATCTTGGGTCCTATGCCAATCCAGTACGCTAGCTTATTTATGTATTTTTCAGGCAACTGCCAGCCATTTGTGCTTGAAAAAAGTTTTAAACACGTACTCGCAACGAGATACGTTTTTATATGTAATTAGTAGTTCGGCTGAAAATCTGTCCATATGAGATGGATATGTGAAATGCATTTATATTTTATGAATAAAGTAATTAACAATTGATATGGAACCGTCCCTCTATTTTTTTTTAAACACACATCTGGACGCAACCAAACCAATGTGCAACCCAAAACTTCAACCTTTATCACTGCCACATCAATTGCAATCAAAAGTACAACAAGGCAGTTAATGCAAAGCAAATACAATTTCTTAAATAGTTATGCCATTTTTAACGGAACATGTTTTCCTGTTTGGCTTTTATTTTAGTAACATTTACTTCATCCCATACAAACCAAGGTCTTATGTATTACGTTTCGTTATAACGGCGACATTTATTCTCGAGCTTTTCCGGTTATAACATTTGCAATCGAACCAATTTTATTGGCTAACAACGTTCTTTAAGAAAAAAAGACTATACGAAAATATAGAAAATGAGTTATTTAACGATCTTTTAGAAATACTAATACAGGCAGATATCTGATTTTATACAGATACACTAATACTTGTACTACTACTACTACTACTACTACTACTACTACTACTACTACTACTACTACTACTACTACTATTACTACTACTACTACTACTACTACTACTACTTCTACTACTACTACTACTACTACTACTACTACTACTACTACTACTACTACTACTACTACTACTACTACTACTACTTCTACTACTACTACTACTTCTACTACTACTACTACCACTACTACTACTACTACTACTACTACTACTACTTCTTCTACTACTACTACTTCAATACTACTACTACTACAACAACAACAACTACTACTACTATTACTACTTTTTCTATTTCTACTACTTCTACTTCCACTTCTACTACTACTACTACGACTACTACTACTACTACTACTACTACTACTACTACTACTACTACTACTTCTACTACTACTACTACTACTACAACAACTACTACAACAACTACTACTACTACTACTACTACTACTACTATTACTACTACTACTATTACTTCTACTACTACTACTACTACTACTACTACTACTACAACAAATACAACAACTACTACTACTACTACTACTACTACTACTACTACTACTACTACTACTACTACTACCTTCTACTACTACTTCTACTATTTTCACCACCACTACCACTATCACAGCTTCTACTACTACTACTACTACTACTACTAAATTTCTTAGTTAAGAAATGTTTTGTTATTAACAAGAACACTGCTTTCACTTTCGTTTTAGATATAGCATGTGTATATATAATTGTAGAATACATATTTGTATTACTTGGTTTAATCAACTGCTTTGTTCAGAATACTAATAGGGGTTAATCCACTCATGATGTAACTGCTTCGTATCGAATAATGATGAACTAGTAAACTCACATTAAACGCATCGGAATTCTATGAGGGAATATCCTTTGATATTCCCTTTTTTCGTTGCAAAATGAAGAAAAACAGGTGTTTTTTTCTCACTTTTATTGCACACAAATTTAACCTTGAATCAAAATGCATGAACAGGAATTATCAAACTTGTATATTTCCTAAAAAAAGTGCGTAAATTTACGAACATTTTTAATGCAAAAAGAACACATTTGACATCAACAAAGAAATTATTCGTAAATTTACGCAACTTTTTTAAGGGAGAAAAATCAGTAGTTTTTTTCATTGCTTGTCACCATGTGGCATAATTTTATGAACTTCTTTTTTTAAAGAAATATATGATAAACAAAACCATTATTCGTAAATTTACGCACTATTAAAAATGTTCAGAAATACTTGGTGAATTCATAGATTCTTTCCAAAACCATACTTTGTTAATTTGCGCCTCAAAAAACCCAGACATACTTGTTTAATACATAGACTTTTAACAAAACCATACTTCGTAAATTTACGCACTTTTTAACATTTTCATTGGTAAATTCATATTCTTCTAAATAAAACCATACTTCGTAAATTAACGCACTATTAAAAAATTTCAGACATTATTGGTAAATTCATATTCTTAGCAATACCATACTTCGTAAATTTACGAACTAGTAAAACTTTTTAGAAATACTTCATATATTCATTAACAATTTTCCGAAATATGAGGTCAATTCATATTTTCTGAACAAAACCATACTTCGTAAATTGACGCACTATTAAAAACTCTCAGAAATACTTGGTACATTCATAGATTCTGAACAAAAACATACTTCATAAATTTACGCACTATTAAAAACTTTCAGAAATACTTGGTGAATTCATAGATTCATAACAAAACATACTTCGTAAAGTTACGCACTATTACAAACTTTCAGAAATACTTGGTGTATTCATAGATTCTTACACAAAACATACTTCGTAAATTTACGCACTATTTAAAAATTTCAGAAATACTTGGTGTAGATTCTTAACAAAAACATACTTCGTAAATTTACGCACTATTAAACCTTTTCAGAAATACTTGGTAAATACATATTCTTCTACATAAAACCATACTTCGTAAATTTACGCACTATTAAAACTTTTCAGACATACTTGGTAAATTCATATTCTTAATAATACCATACTTCGTAAATTTACGAACTAGTAAAACTTTTCTGAAATACTTTATCAATTCATATCCTTAACAAAACCATACTTCGTAAATTAACGCACTATAATTTTTTTTCAGAATTACTTCATCAATTCATATATTCTCAGGAAAACCTAACTTCGTAAATTTACGCACTATTAACAATTTTCAGAAATACCAGGTCAATTCAAATATTCTTAACAAAACCATACTACGTAAATTTACGCACTATTATATTTTTTCAGAAATACCCCGTACTTTGTCAATTCATATATTCTCAACAAAATCATATTTCGTAAATTAATGCTCCATTAAAAATTTTGAGAAATACAAAGTCATGTACTTGGTCAGTTCATATATTCTTAACATACGTCGTACATTTACACACTGTTATATATTTTCAGAAATACTCGGTACTTAGCAAATTCATAGCAAAACCAGACTTCCTAAATTTATGCATTATTAAACAATTTCAGAAATAATTGGTGAGTTCATAGATTCTTAACAAAACCAGACTTCGTAAATATACGCACTTAAAAAAACCCAGAAATACTTGTTTAATTCATAGATTCTTAACATAACCATACTTCGTTAACTAACGCACTATAATTTTTTTTCAGAAATACTTGATAAATTCATAGATGTCATCATTGTTGGTATTTATACGAACATTTTCAGGGAAAAGGTCTTTTTTTGCATTAACAATCAACATTTTTGATATTTCGTATTAATACGAAATATTATTAACTGTCATCTTTGTTCGTATTAAAACGAACATTTTCACAAACAAAGTCATTTTTTGCATAAAAAATCAACATTTTTGATACTTGTATTAATACAGCTATTATAAATTGTCATCATTTTACATATTAATACAAACATTTCCAGGGATAAAAAGTCAATTTTGTCACTAAATATAGTCAGTCGCGTGATACCTTAGTCTTTTTTAAGGAAAAATTTGCACAGATTTTCTCCCATATTAGTGTCAGATTCTGTTGGATTGTTTGTGGATTTCTTAATGAATTCTTGAACTAGATTGTCCGGTTTTACAACAGGCAAAGTTTGCAATTTGAATTTAATGTCTGGTGCAACATGACTTTCTGACCCATCAGAGCCTTCGACATCATGCTCTTGTAGTACCTTTACTTCTGCAGCGTCGGCTTCAAAAGCTTTTTGCTGAGAAAGAACTTGAAGATTCGCTTCTGATTCTGCCTTTTGTTTCAAAAGAGCTGCTTCTTGTTGAGTATATTTCAGTTTTATCTTGGCAGATTCGGCTTCTGCTTGTTTCAATGCGATGAGTTTACTCCTACGGCTAGAGGATCTCGAACTGTGTGTCATCACACCACCATGGACAGAGTTTGGTTTCATGCTGGACATGACTTTTTTAAATATTGATTGTTTATTTTGGTCAATCTTTTCCAGCGCGTGTAACTTTGCTTTTTCCTGTAGCGACACGTCTGTAGTGAGAGCCGATAATTCTTTAAGACCTGCTTCACTTTTCACATTTTTTAAGTACACTTCAAATTCGTCTTTAACTTTTATGTAACTTTCATAGGTAATTGCTGTTCAATCAGGTTAATCTCACCAACATTACTCTCATAAGTTAAACTACTAACTATGCACAAACTTTCAGTCACTTTGCGCCATGAAGCAGAACAGCGCTTCCTAAAGTCATCAATTCTCTCTTCATAAAGAGCCCTTCCTTTTGCAGAAAACGGACGTACATGCCGTGTTGACATACAATAAACTTTCTTAAGCCGGTTGAAATACAGATGAGACTTTAGTGCAACCAATTTTGAACGTGGATTTAGTTCGATGTCCAGTACCAGTCATTTCCATCTGCTACTAGCAAAGTGTAGGTCAATTTACTTTTCTGTTACAGGGTTTTTTTTGGCCCGATTTTATAGCCGAAATTCGGCTATGTTCCCAATCCAAAAAAGTATACTTTTTCCACAAAACTGTGGCAAACAATTCCCAATTGCCAAAAAAAAAATTTTTTTTTTTTAGAAAGAAGTCTTATGTGTATTTTATCTCAATTTTAATTCAATAACATCTAACAAAGTACTTTAAACGTATAGAAATTCGTCGGTATGAAATTGCGTGGTTTAATAAAAAACAACTAATTCGTTGACACGTAATTTTGTGGATTTCAAATTTTCGATGAAGATTGACAGTCATAATAATTAAACTTTTCTTAGACAACCAGAGTAATAACGAAGAATAATCTGCTAATGTGTGTTGACAGCAAGGCTTGTGATTAATGTGCACTGAAGCATGAAGGTGTTGCCGATAATTTTCGATAAGAGCGATTAAGCGGCGATCTTGTGGGTCCCCGCTCGCTAATTGCCATCAATGTTGTTTTGACAATATTTGCAATTCTCTGCTCAATCGGACCCCTAGTGGTAACAATTGAGTAATAAGGTCCCCAAAATACAGGTGTGAAAACCGTTATGTCTCGTTTAACTTTATTTGGCACTAATTGAAATATGCGATAAATCTGCAAACTGTTACTTTGACGACGTCACGTATTAGAGAACAATCGTTGATGTACAGTTTAAATTCCGTGATTGATTTAAAACGTATTATTACCCAAACACTCTCAGATAACCGAAAACAATAGAGAATGTCGGCAATGACATTCGGAAAGGACCGACATCGGATTAAAAATGTATAAATAATCGTTGGTACTTGAATTTGTGGTTCAGCGGAACAACGAAATCCACGAAAATTCGTACCACACGAAATTTAATGGTTTTACAGTATTATATGATTTTTCGGCGTAAGCTGTATTAAGCCAGACTTGACCTTTGTAAGTGTCCAATAATATTCAAATAAAATTTCCCGCGGCTAGGTACGAATGAATACACTTCATTTATACCATTGGCTGATTTGAGTATAACACCAGAACATTGGAAACATATCTGCGTCTTTGTAACACTGTTTTACTGCATGAAGCAAACTTATCTCTAATGAAAAGGCACAATAGATAGAACAGTTTTACAATCAATTTTCGACATAAATACAGTTTGTGCGTTCACCTTTAATTTTCAGAGAATTACCAGCGCAAAAGCGTTTATATTAAAGGCTATATTCACATATTTAGTACTTACTTGCATTGCATTTCAACCCGCGAGGTTTCGGGTCAATTCGCGGCCAGTGTGTGAAAGTCAGAGTTTATATACAGTTCATTGCCGGTGTTCGAGTAGAGTGAATTCGCTACTTACAAATAATGTTTGAAATAAGCAGAAAATGATTTTCAGTGCGCAAATATTATGATTATGCATTAAATAAGTGCAAGACATATATTGAAGTATAAAGAATAGGCAATAAATATACATTGCTCCATTTTTTTCTATCTATAATGAATAGGCAATAAATAGTGCTCGATTTATTTCTATTTATAATGAATTGGCAATAAATAATGCTCTAATTTTTTCTATAATGAATTGGCAATAAAACGTGCTTGTCTTTTTCCTATCTATAGTGAATTGGAAAGAAATCGTACTAAACATTTTTCTGTTACAATGGATTGGCAATAAAGAGTACTCAATGTATTTTTTTTTCTCAAATAAATTGTACAGAAATCGGGACTAAATAATGAGTTGACAACAAATAGGGTTAGGGCTTTCACTGAAGAAACAAATTTATTGCTTATTCGTTAAATGAATTGGTAAAAAAGGGGCTAATGAATTGGATTCCTCTGATTTATTACCAATTTATTGACAATTTTGGTACAATTTGCTTAAGATTTTTTTGTTTGGGATAGTGTTTATTTCTCTCAAGTTACAATTCTCAACTCGTTTTTTTTTGTTTGAGTACACTTGCAAAAACACAACAACTCAGCTTTGTTCAAATAATCAAGTATGATATAAACATTACTGTGTCCGATTATTTTAACAATTACGTTCCCAATTATATGAAAAATCTGAATTTATATAACGCGACCCTGTAAACTTATTTCCATTTTTAGTAAAATATATTTGTTATTAATTATTATATAATTGACAAATATTAAAGGCCACTAATAAAAAAATTATTGTTTACACATTACAGTTCATTTATTAATACGTGTGTCTAATGTGTGTAATATCTAAGTACACTTTAAGACTCGGACAATGTAAGTTTTCTTAAACTGTACAGATAATATCTGCCATGAACAGAAAATACCACTGCAAATGCTGATTAAAGCAGCGCAATAAACGTGTATAAGCAATCTTGTTAAAACTTTGTTCAACACCTTATGCATGTTTGTACATTTAATAGAAACTTAACGACTAGAAGTGTCAATTATTTTGGTGTGGGAATCTATAATACTAAACTATCATGCTAGTTAACCCTAAAGTAAGTTATCTAAAACCGTGATTCATCAACGTCTTGTTTCTTACTAATCGGTTTTATATGATGTGTGAACACTTAACGCTTATTTTCTGTAAAAATGGTATCTGTCTGCAAATAAAGCAATCAACTGACGGTGATTTAGAGAACACACAGAACAGAACAGTTATCAAAGGCAAATTAACATATTAAAAATAACAGTGACCAAATAACAACATGAACTCACCACAGAAAGATTAAACAACGATATGTATTCGCTAGTTTATCAAGAACAGAACAGAACAGAATATTTATTTGACTTAAGCATAACAAGCTTATCGTCATATCGTTCTGTTCAGTTTATCAAGAACACTGTTTGTGTGGTATTCATGAATTAATTAAAGCGCATGAAATTGTAACGTAGCGGTTTAGCACAAATTTATAAGATACTGTTTCTTCAAAATCACATCCTTGTATACCAAGAGTCTATGCCATAGATATGTTCTGTTCTGCTCATTATATAGTACTATAACGACTGTACAATCAATTATCGCGTGACATTAACCAAGCTCGAGTAAACGATTTAAACTTCAAAAGACTCGAAGCGACTTCGATCCAAACAAACAAGACTTAAATTTATTATAGCTCAATAAACCCTCTACTGCCATAACTAACTTATACTCAACAGCCACACATCTACACTCAATCACTCACTCACTCACTCACTCACTCCCTCGTATTCATATCACCTACCGTAATCCCACTCTTACCACTCTTATTTACACAATGATGCTCACTCATTCACTCACAGAATACATGTACTATGTTTTACCAAAAATGTGTTCATTGTATTATATTGGATTTTTATTGTCTCTTATAATTAACTTGAATGGCCATTTACAGTTGTTTTAATATATGTGTTTTTATATATTGTATATACTGTGTTGTAAATGTAAATGGATGAGACTGAAATAAAATAAAATAACAAAATGTTGTGTACAAATTGTAACCGTGACTACGAAAACGCTTCGAGCCATCAGAAAATATGACCCTTGCGGATCCGAGAAAAACGACCAAAAAAATTGTATGTATTACAATAAAAGCAAATGGTACATTGAGGAGTCTTTAAGTCAATCGGAAATTCGAGCGAATTGATTACAAGCCAACGAGATTCGACTTTAATTCTTTAATTTTGTTTATTCGCATCGAGTATTGTATCTGTTTATCAAACATTGAAGTTCAGATAGTTATCTATATATCTTGTATGACGGATACTTCGAGAAGACATGCAGTTTTATGAGGGCCATAAATAATCAATGTTCGCAAGCTATTACAATCTTGGGTCCGAGTTCCTTAAGAACTCCACATGCCGCCTATCCACAAAAAGTGGCGCACGCACAAAGTGAGCTGATAACATCGATGATGTCTCGTGATCTTGGCAACGGAGTGTTATTTAATTCTTTTGACACAATCTCTTAATGTTTTGTGTCTCCAACTTAATATTTTTATAAAATGAGACCACCTGAAATATGTTCACACCTTTTCTTAAATAACTTATCTAAATAATCTAACTAAATAATCTTAAACATTTTTCATTTCATAGATCACAGTTTGAATACTTTAATAAAATATTAAAATAACTTATATACCTTGTTTGTTTTATATGATATTATTTACAACCAATATTGAATATTATGTAAGTGCTGAAATGTGTGCCTGATACATATATTAAGACTTGGACAGTGTACTGTTCTTAACCTGTACAGATAATATCTGCAATCAACTTATAACTGCAAATATTGAGTAATGCAAATAAAAAAATAAAAATGTACATGCAAACTTGTTCACACTTCGTTTAATTGTCGATTGTTTCCTTTTTAAGTGTGGAAATATTGTATATCTCAATTAAGTTAATTAACCTGTAAGTAATTTTTGACCGTGATACAGGTACGTCCACTTGTATAACCAACGGTAATATCTGTGGTTTGACAACTTCACATTTTTTTCTGTTAAAATGGTATTTATTTGACGTGCGCCTTCCAATGAAGTTGCATTATACATATAATAGAAATTTGGAAGATTTCCACTGTATATCGAGAGTTATATTAGAATGATTAAAAACGTTTTGACACTTCACTCGGATAAACATGAAAATAGTATTTTAAACACCATTTAAATGATCAGTTGAATAACATTACTGTTAACCATTCTCGTACAAACTGGGCCTCACTGGTAATATCCTCACTCGGTTAAGATAGAACCATTCATCCCGAAGCTAGCCCACGTCTCACTATTGCCGGTAGAGCCTCGGTCCATCCCGGTTTGCTAAAGCCGGTCGAGCGGCGAGAAGCGGGATGATTTGTAGATTTTTTTTAACGCCATCACACTATTTCCCGGAGCCGCCCAGGTTGAAGCAGGTCAACAACCCGGCAGAGTCCCGGTCAACCCCGGACTAGCTACAGTTTATCCGGGTGAAGCCCCGGCAGAGCCCCGGTTGTCGCTGGTAATGCCCGGGTGGAGCCCCGGTGAAAGCCGGCAGCGTTCATGCAGAGCCCCGGTATACCGTAACTCCACCGACACTCACCGGGGCTATACCGGCATCAGACCCTGGCAGAGCTACGGCAACGCCCCGGTTTAACCACGGTCATCGCCGGTAATGCCCAGGCGGAGCCCCGGTGAATGCCGGTGGCGTCCTGGAGTGGCGCCGGTTTACCGATGTACCGTAGCTATACCGGGACTCTGTCGGCATTCACTGGGGCTCCACCGGGGCAAAACCGGCGACAACCGGGGCGTTGTAGTAGCTCTGCGGGGGTCTGTATGGGCCCCGGTGGAGCTACGTTGCCGTCCCGGTTGTTCCCGGTGCCGTCCCGGTTTTTTTTAATACTTTAATACTTTACCGATGAAGCCCCGTTTGTTCCCTGTTCATCCCAGTCGTCCCCGGTGGAGCCCCGGTTCATCCCGCTAGAGCCCGGATCACGCAACGGGGCTCAGCCGGCATCATAGTGAGACTGGGCCTTAAGAAATTGACTTCGCACTATCTATATTAGCAATGTTTTGCTTATAAAAATTTACGTGGTGGTCGGGAAATTTTCTGGCTGGGTTACACAGATATATATTTGCAAAATACCTTTATCGTCCCACAACTAAATATGGAAATTGGTCGAAATATATTGTTCAATATCTTGTGAGCTATTATATCCCGAAAGATCACCAATAATTTCCTTTCGTATGTGGTCGACTTTGGCGTATCATTTGTATGAGAGGGGATAATACAAATTTTAAACTTAATTATAACTGAGTGTAAAATATATCGAGGTATTATTTGATTAACGTCTTGACATCATAAAATTGTATTTTCCTGCACAAAACAAAAACACATTTCGAGTGTATACAAAACGAATCACCATACAAAACAATCTTTAAAGAATCTGATTTTCTGACCTAGTTTTGAGTTATTCCACACGCGCTCTTTTTTAGTTATTTCACACGCGCTGTTAACGGTTTCATAAATTTTACAGAAAGGTAAGGAATAACTTGTTTATCCAAACACTTTTTTTCTAGGTTTATCCCGCTTTTTTTTTACCGATATGTATAATGAAAATTAACAACGGATTTCCTTTTATGTTTAGCTATTTCAGAACTTATAATAAATACATGAAAATAGCATCTCCATTCTGTATAGATAATTGATATGACTACATTTTTTTAATAACTCTTAATACATGAGTATTTACAATTTACGTTCTCAAAATCATGATGCTTTTCTTTAGATATTTTTACAACAGAAATGTACTTGTTAAAATGTAACATATCTTATGCATAGAATCTTTATATTGTTTATTTGTTAAACGATAGGCGTTACTGCTTAAGTTGAATAAATATTTTGGTTTGGTGATTTGGAAATGTAATTCACGCTTCCTTTTGAACTTGCGTAGAATATGTTTTGCAATAAACAGAAGCTTTTTTATTGAATTATCATGTCTAGTGTGAAAATTAAACACCTTATAACAAGTATACAATAACGTTCATATACTGTCTCTCTATTCTCTTTATTTTTACTTTAAATTACTGAATGTAAAGTAATTGATACATTTATTTGAAACAGCACAACTCAAAATATAATGCATATGTTTAAATCTGTTAACGGATCTAAATGCAGTCTGTAATATACTGTTCATTATCTCAATACATATTTTACTTAAAATTATTATCGATCTTGTATTTCTGATTACTTTCTATGAATTTGGTTCAGTGCGAAGTAGTTAACAAGCTATTATAATCTTAGATCACAGTTTCTTTAGAACTCCACATGCCGCCTATCCACAAAAAGTGGCGCACGCATAAAGTGAGCTGATAACATCGATGATGTCTCGTGATCTTGTCAACGGGGTGTTATTTAGTTCCTTTGTCAAAGCCTTTTTGTGTTTTGTAACTGCTATAAGATATTTATTTCCCCATTTTACAATTCTTATCTAGTCGTTTTCGTTACATTATTTAAATCGCTAAATTAAACACGATTCATGCTTAATGTCAGTCATTATTGACCATGTGTTTGTAAGTGTTTAACAGTTATATCCGTTATATGGTATGTACATGTTCTCGTTCTACATTGTATTTCATTTGTGTTTTTTGCGAAAAAAATAATTATGACCGGGGCTGGTCTATTTAATTTTTCTATTAATTTCAAGTAGTTTTCAAAACATCAAGAACAAAACACTGTTATTTGAAAGCAAAACTACTAATTAGTAATTATCAAAGTTGCAAATGATATATAACTATGATTGTACACAATATGCCCCTAGACAAGAAACCAATACACGTTCACATTTTATTATTAAGTTTTTTTTCTTCTTAGGAGTAGATCTCAAATGTTTTAAACAGTGCAGGATAACACTAATTTTCATTACGGTTATAAACAATTCGAAACAAATAATTACTCTCGTATATCAATGATATTTCCATACGCAGGAAAGCATATGACAAAATGACATACTTATAATTGGGCCCAATCTCAGGTACAAGCTATAAATACATATTTAAGGAATGTGGTTTAGTGTAGGTTATATAAAGTAAAAGCGCGCATACTATTATTATCATTGACCCGAGTTGCCTCACATCTCAACCGAAAATTCACTCAAAATTAGGTTGCACACAATCTATAAAGCTAAAAAGGTTCATGGCTTACTATCTTTGGAACATTGCGTTTTTAAATAATAATGATATTTTAACAATTTTATTGTTTTGAACATCCAGACAATATTTTGTTTTTTCTCTAATGATGATGATGATGATGATGATGATGATGATGATGATGATGATGATGATGATGATGATGATGATGATGATGATGATGAAACAGATTCACAAGACCCATAGGAATCAAAATTCCTTAACCCTTCACCAAACAACACATTTTGGACTTTCCCAATTTGAAAGAGGTTGCAGACGCCAATTGAATTAAAATGTTATATGAAGGAAATGATCAGGTAGGGTAAAAAAAATTGTGATAAAAGGAGAAATTGCTCATCAACCCCCACATCCCTAAGACCAACAAGCCTGAGAATATTATGATAATCTAAAGATTATTTCTTTATATTTATAAATGTATTTAATTAAGTAATACATTTGACTTCTAAGATCAATTCATAACTACTATTAAGAAAATTATAAAATGGTCAGAAATATATATGGATTGTTGAGCAATTGACAATCATTTCAACAATTCATGATCAGTCACGATTCACAAATGGAACAATGAATCATTAGTTATTAAAAAGCAGCATATACGATAGTTAAGACATTGCACTTCATTAATTTTAACACCTTCTCTTCGATACAAAGTTTGAGTTTACCGTGCAGTATCATATATTGACTTTCCTTGAAATAATTATGTTCATGGAAGCTGTGTTTTTAAAATCAATAATATATTATTAAACTGGTTTTAACACTATAAAAAAGACATAAAATTAACATGTTATCCAAAATATTTTCATCCGGATATATGGTCACTTTCGACATATTTAAATAAAACCCGACTTTTTTCAGTTTATAAAAAAAAACATTCATAACACATGTTCTTACTTCAATGCCTTTGTAAGCAGTCACCATCTGACCTAAAATGGCACTAAATGACAGGGTTTTATCTCATGTTTACAAGATGTTGATGTTGTTGTTGGTCACAGCCAAACAGCTGCAGTAATCTCCACTGGTAAACGTCATATGTTCAGTTTTATGACCCCCGGGGCCGGGTCAAATATGAGCCCAGGGGAATAATTTGAACAAATTTAAACCTTTTTATTTTTTTTAGCTCGATTGCGTCGAAAGCCTTAGGCTTATATAAATGCTCTCGAGTCCGTTTCCTGGGCCTAGAACCAGTACTTGGTGTCTTTGTGGGAGATCTTAAGAACGCTCCCACGGTGGGGATCGAACCCGTGACCTCCCGGTCGCAAGGCGGACACCATATCCATTACACCACGGCGAACAAATTTGGTAGAGGACTATAAGATATCACTACATACCAAATTTAGTAGCCCTAAGCTCTATAATTAAGAACAAAAAGATTTTTAAAGTTTGCACAAAAAAGGCCTTATTTAAGCATATGTTCATTTTTGTGACCCCTGGGACAAGGTCAAATTTGTTCCTAGGGGCATAATTTGAACAAACTAAGTAGAGAACTATAAGATGTCACTACCTAACGAATTTGGTAGAAATAGGCCCAATGGTTATGGACAAAAAGATTTTTATAGTTTGCACAAAATGGGCCGGATATAAGCATATGTTCAATTTTGTGATCCCTAGGGAACGGTCAAACTTGATCCCAGCGGCTTAATTTGAACAAACTTGGTAGAGGACTATAATATGTCAGTACATACCAAATTTGGTAGCCCTATGCCATACGGTTATGGACAAGAAGATTTTTAAAGTTTGCACAAAATAGGCCTTATATAAGCAAATTTTTGATTTTTTGACCCCCAGGGCAGGGTCAAATTTGACCCCAGGGGCATAATTTGAACAAACTTGGTAGAGGACTATTAGATGCCACTACATACCAAATTTGGTAGTCCCTAGGTCCAATGGTAATGGACGAGAAGATTTTTTAAAGTTTTCACAAAATAGGCCTTATATAAGCAAATTTTCAATTTTTTGACCCCCCGGGGCAGGGTCAAATTTGACCCCAGGGGCATAATTTGAACAAACTTGGTAGAGGACTATAAGATTTCACTACATACCAAATTTGGTAGCCCTTGGCCCAATTATTATGGACAAGAAGATTTTTAAAGTTTTCACAAAATAGGCCTTATATAAGCAAATGTTCAATTTTTTGACCCCCCGGGGCAGGGTTAAATTTACCCCAGGGGCATAATTTGAACAAATTTGATATAGGACTATAAGATGTCACTACATACAAAATTTGGTAGCCCTAGGCCCAATGGTTATGGACCAGAAGATTTTTAAAGTTTGCACAAAATAGGCCTTATATAAGCAAATTTTCATTTTTTTAAACCCCCGGAGCAGAGTCAAATTTGACCCCAGGGGCATAATTTGAACAAACTTGGTAGAGGACTATAAGATGTCACTATTTTGCAAATTTGGTAGCCCTAGGCCAATTGCTTATTGACAAGAAGATTTTTAAAGTTTGCACAAAATAGGCCTTATATAAGCAAATTTTCAATTTTTTAACCCCCCGGGGCAGGGTCAAATTTAAGTCCAGGGGCATAATTTGAACAAATTTGGTAGTGTACTATAAGATGTCACTACATGGCAAATTTGGTAGCCCTAGACCCAATGATAATGGACAAGAAGACTTTTAAAGTTTGCAGAAATAGGCCTTACATAAGCAAATTTTCAATTTTTTAACCCCCTGGGGCAGGGTCAAATTTAACCCCAGGGGCATAGTTTGAACAAACTTGGTAGAGGACAATAAGATGTCATTACATACCAAATTTGGTAGCCCTATGCCATACGGTTATGGACAAGAAGATTTTTAAAGTTTGCACAAAATAGGCCTTATATAAGCAAATTTTTCAATGTTTTGCCCACCGGGGCAGGGTCAAATTTAACCCCAGGGGCATAATTTTGTACAAACTTGGTAGAGGACTATAAGATGTCACTACATAGCAAATTTAGTAGCTCTAGGCCCAATGGTTACGGACAAGAAGATTTTTAAAGTTTGCACATAATAGGCCTTATATAAGCAAATTTTCAAATTTTTGACCCCCCGGGGCAGGGTAAAATTTGACCCAAAGGGCATAATTTGAACAAACTTGGTAGAGGACTATAAGATGTCACTACATACCAAATTTGGTAGCCTTTGGCCCAATGGTTATGGACAAGAAGATTTATAAAGTTTGCACAAAATAGGCCTTATATAAGCAAATTTTCAATTTTTTGAATCCCCGGGGCAGGGTCAATTTTGACCCCAGGGGCATAATTTGAACAAATTTGAAAGAAGTTCACCACAGGAACATTCCTGAGAAATTTCATCAGATTTGGACCAGTAGTTTAGGAGAAGAAGATGTGTAAAGAAAAAGTTAACGCACGCACGGACGCACGCACGGACGCACACACGACGGACACAGGACCATGACATAAGCCCCGCTGGCCTTTGGCCAGTGGAGCTAAACATGTTCGAGTAAATATTTTCGTTAATAGTTAGATGTTGCACAAACAAATAATGATGATAAAGTGCTCAATTTAAAATTATTCCCAAACAGTCACACCTTGAAGATGGTGTGGTGAAGTCCCTCAGTGTGGACACCTTCAAAGCAGAAACCGAGTTCAGTGAGGGCCTCGATAAAGTAACAGGATCAAGAACTGCCTTTGTCAAGCTGTTCAACAATAAAGGTTAGTTTATATATTTATATACGTTCCCAGAGCATTAAGCGCCATATATATAACCGTCGTTTATTGTATGAAGAAGATTATACTTAGTCAATTGTTATGAGGTGATTCTAACTGGCCCTTCTATATATTAATGCATTCTACCGTAAATACACCCTCTCTCACTGTATAATATGTGTTGTTGTTGCTTAATTATCGGAAGCCACAATATTGTACTAAAACTTGTACTTTGTTATATTGTCCGAATTGCATAATGTTATAATCTTCGTTGAAAATAAAATGTTTGTTCTGTTCTATTGCATGCCAATTAACTAGTTCATTATTATGATTAGCGGATTAGTGAGAATGAATGTCCGTGAACGAATGTCTGAATGACGAAGCCGATTTCCAATTAGTCATCTCCAATTTCAATAATAACCAAACAGTCGCGCATCTAACCTTTATCGGCGCCAATTTAATATTTATTCGTTAACGCTATCGATACATTTTTTCTGCATTAACGTGTAAATGTCAAGTGTCAGTTCAATACACGGTATAATGTGAGAGAAACCGGCGCTAATGCATGAGTTGATAACTTTGGATATGGCTTTCATGCCTTTGAAAAGTCGTATCTTTATCAACATTGGTCATAATTATTTCCGTAAAAAATTGATCTAATGACGAAGAATTCGAAACTGAATGTGTAGCGGATGTTTATAATGATTTCACAATAAAATGAAATCGGCGTTACCGAATTTTAAGCAACAAATCTGTGTTTCTTGTGGACATAAGGCAAACTTACTTCTGGTCAGCTTAGTAAATTTACCGGTATATCAATTATCGTATTTATGTTGGAGGATATTTATTTAAGTAACTTTTTGTTTTGTTTTTATAACAACACTTGGGAAAAAATATAAGAACGGAAGTCTTGGGTAATAAGAAAACCCGCATCTTACAGAAAATTAGATCCATATAAACAAAGCTATGTACTGACACGTATCTTACTAAGAAACTATTATCTTGTTCATAGTTAACCGTTGTTTATTAATCACCAGGGAAAGTGCATTTGATTTTCAAACTGTTATATATATTGTCTTACATGTAAAAAATAATGATTATGATCCAATTTAACTAATCATGTATCTAGTTGTTCAAAAATAACAATGTTATTTCTATTTAATTAATTTCTCTTTATCTGTGTTTTTTCCATGTATCAACATTTTCAATTATTCAAATGCATCATCTGTATATGAAAGTCGATGAAAACTTTAGTTTATTATAGATAAAAAATAGAGCATTATTTATTGCCTATTCATTATAAATAGAAATAAATCGAGTACTATTTATTGCCTATTCATTATAGATAGAAAAAATGGAGCAATATATATTTATTGCCTATTCTTTATACTTCAATATATGTCTTGCACTTATTTAATGCATAACCATAATATTTGCCCACTGAAAATTATTTCCTGCTAGTTTCAAACAGTATTTGTAAGTAGCGATTAATTGGTAGATTTTATTTAAAATTACAAAGCAATAAAAAAGCTGGTTTCTGGCAATTTTAACATGATTAATTTTTACAAGAAGGCCTGATTACAATTACTGTTTATCAGAAGACCAGCCATCTTCATAAATACTGAATTCAATACTAATTTAAGTACATGTATATACTTTTTGGCAAAAAAACTGATGAAGATCTAAGATATTTACAATTATGTCTTCCATAAATTAAGGTCATGGACGCTATACCTTCCTCAGTGCAGACGCCCAGCGAACACGAAAGCAAAATTAGTTTTTCTATGTAAATGAACTTTTTGTTTAATCCTTTTAAAAATGTATTGTCAAACAACAAAACACAATCAATGAGAAACAAACTAATTATTCTAGCAATTTGTATACATTTTTAACAAAACCTGTGTGCTGGCTATATCAATCATATGTAACCGTATAATATTGCGCTGCTTACTTCCCTTGGATATATCAGTGTTTGTTCACCTACGAATTTTAAATCGAGGCGTTTGCCGATATTGCTATTTCGGCATTTTCTTCAGACGTTTATACCGGTTTATAGCCCCGGATGGTATAACTTTCCACATGTTATCAATGCTATATAACTTGTATTTTGTTAAGGCAGTAATTATTTATGAGGTATATTCATTCATTCAGGATTTTTTAATTTTTTCAGTAAATGCTATTCGTACCAAAATTACGTCGTACCTACCCTTTCGACACAGTTGAGGCTATATGTCCTATATGTTAGGTTAATTTCCAAAGCTTTTCTTTCGTAACTCTGTCATTGTTTATTACTTAGGTATAGGCTATACGTTTTACCTTTTTTCAGTCATTTAAAGTATTTTTTGATTACAATACATCATTTTCATTGTTCTTTACTGCAGAACTGAACGTCTTTTATTTTGTTTTATTGCAGCAATTTACCACATTCATCTAGTTGAATCTAAGATTAAATACTGAATACCACCACATACAGTGTTCTTTTTCGACACGATCGGTCCGCTATCTGTTTCCAGAACAGAAAAGTAAATTGACCTACACTTTGGTCTTTGCTAGTAGCAGATGGAGATGACTGGTACTGGACATCGAACTAAATCCACGTTCAAAATTGGTCGCACTAAAGTCTCATCTGTATTTCAACCGGCTTAAGAAAGTTTATTGTATGTCAACACGGCATGTACGTCCGTTTTCTGCAAAAGGAAGGGCTCTTTATGAAGAGATAATTGATGACTTTAGGAAGCGCTGTTCTGCTTCATGGCGCAAAGTGACTGAAAGTTTGTGCACAGTAAGTAGTTTAAAGGGATCTTTTCACGCTTTGGTAAATTGACAAAATTGAAAAAAGTTGTTTCAGATTCGTAAGTTTTCGTTTTAGTTATGATATTTGTGAGGAAACAGTAAAACTGAACATTAACCTTGCTCTAATATAGCCATTATATGCATCTTTTGACGATTTTAAAACCTAAAAATTATAAAGCGTTGCAACGCGAAACGATTGAATAATTTGGAGAGTTCTGTTTTTGTCGTTAAATTTTGTGAAACTACGAAGATTGCTTATATAAGGTATAAAATACGTAAAGAATGTGTATACGGCGGAATAGCTCAGTAGGCTAAAGCGTTTTTACTTCAGGACTCTGGCAGGACTCCAGGGGTCACTGGTTCGAAACCTGCTCCGGGCAATGTTCTTTTCCTTTTTTTTAAATTTTTTTCTTGATTTTTTACTGGAGCTTTTATGATCCAATGTTTACATTTATCAATATAAAGCATTTAATGAATAAGTTAAAAAAAATGCCAAAATCTGTGAAAAGGCCCCTTTAACTTATGAGAGTAATGTTGGTGAAATTAACCTGATTGAACAGCAATTACCTATGAAAGTTACATAAAAGTTAAAGACGAATTTGAAATGTACTTAAAAAATGTGAAAAGTGAAGCAAGTCTTAAAGAATTATCGGCTCTCACTACAGACGTGTCGCTACAGGAAAAAGCAAAGTTACACGCGCTGGATAAGATTGACCAAAATAAACAATCAATATTTACAAAAGTCATGTCCAGCATGAAGCCAAAGTCTGTCCATGATAGTGTGAAGACACACAGTTCGAGATCCTCTAGCCGTAGGAGTGAACTCATCGCATTGAAACAAGCAGAAGCCGAATCTGCCAAGATAAAAATGAAATATACTTAACAAGAAGCAGCTCTTTTGAAACAAAATCAGAATCAGAAGCGAATCTTCAAGTTCTTTCTCAGCCAAAAGCTTTTGAAGCCGACGCTGCAGAAGTAAAGGTACTACAAGAGCATGATGTCGAAGGCTCTGATGGGTCAGAAAGTCATGTTGCACCATACATTAAATTCAAATTGCAAACTTTGCCTGTTGTAAAACCTGACAATCTAGTTCAATAATTCATCAAGAAATCCACAAACAATCCAACAGTATCTGACACTAATATGGGAGAAAATCTGTGCACATTTCTCCTTAAAGACTAGGCTCTCTCGCGACTGACTATGTTTAGTGACAAAATAGACTTTTTATCCCTGGAAATGTTTGTATTAATATGTAAAATAATGACAATTTATAATAGCTGTATTAATACAAGTATCAAAAATGTTGATTTTTAATGCAAAAAAATGACTTTGTTTGTGAAAATGTTCGTTTTAATACGAACAAAGATGACAGTTAATAATAGTTCGTATTAATACGAAATATAAAAAATGTTGATTGTTAATGAAAAAAAAAGACCTTTTCCCTGAAAATGTTCGTATAAATACAAGCAATGATGACATCTATGAATTTATCAAGTATTTCTGAAAAAAAATTATAGTGCGTAAATTTACGAAGTATGGTTATGTTAAGAATCTATGAATTGAACAAGTATTTCTGGGGTTTTTTAAGTGCGTAAATTTACGAAGTCTGGTTTTGTTAAGAATCTATGAATTCACCAAGTATTTCTGAAATTGTTTAATAATGAGTAAATTTAGAAAGTCTGGTTTTGCTATGAATTTGCCAAGTACTGAGTATTTCTGAAAATATATAATAGTGTGTAAATGTACGACATATGTTAAGAATATATGAACTGACCAAGTACATGACTTTGTATTTCTCAATATTTTTAATGGAGCATTAATTTACGAAATATGTTTTTGCTGAGAATATATGAATTGACAAAGTACGGGGTGTTTCTGAAAAAATATAATAGTGCCTAAATTTACGAAGTATGGTTTTGTTAAGAATATATGAATTGACCTGGTATTTCTGAAAATTGTTAATAGTGCGTAAATTTACGAAGTAAGGTTTTTCTGAGAATATATGAATTGATGTAGTAATTCTGAAAAAAATAATAATGCGTAAATTTACGAAGTATGGTCTTATTAAGGATATGAATTGACAAGGTATTATTGAAAAGTTTTACTAGTTCGTAAATTTACGAAGTATGGTATTATTAAGAATATGAATTTACCAATTATGTCTGAAATGTTTTAATAGTGCGTAAATTTACGAAGTATGGTTTTATGTAGAAGAATATGAATTTACCAAGTATTTCTAAAAAGGTTAAATAGTGCGTAAATTTACGAAGTATGTTTTTGTTAAGAATCTATGCATTCATCAAGTATTTCTAAAAAAATTTAATAGTGCGTAAATTTACGAAGTATGTTTTGTGTAAGAATCTATGAATTCACCAAGTATTTCTGAAAGTTTTTAATAGTGCGTAAATTAACAAAGTATGTTTTGTTATGAATCTATGAATTCAAAAAGTATTTCTGAAAGTTTTTAATAGTGCGTAAATTTACGAAGTATGTTTTTGTTCAGAATCTATTAATTTACCAAGTATTTCTGAAAGTATTTAATAGTGCGTAAATTTACGAAGTATGGTTTTGTTAAGAATCTCAAGTATTTCCGTTTTTGTTTTAATAGTGCGTAAATTTACGAAGTATGTTTTGGTTAAGAATCTATGAATTTACAAAGTATTTCTGAAAATATTAGTGCGTAAATTTACGAAGTATGGTTTTGTTAAGAAAATATTAATTGACCTCATATTTCGGAAAATAGTTAATGAATTGATCAAGTAAATTTACGAAGTATGGTATTGCTAAGAATATGAATTTACCAATTATGTCTTAAAAATTTTAATAGTGCGTAAATTTACGAAGTATGGTTTAATTTAGAAGAATATGAATTTACCAATGAAAATGTTAAATAGTGCGTAAATTTACGAAGTATGGTTTTGTTAAAAGTCTATGAATTAAACAAGTATGTCTGGGTTTTTTGAGGCGTAAATTAACAAAGTATGGTTTTGGTAAGAATCTATGAATTCACCAAGTATTTCTGAACATTTTTTTAAAGTGCGTAAATTTACGAATAATGGTTTTGTTAATCATATATTTCTTTAAAAAAAGAAGTTCATAAATTTATGCCACATGGTGACAAGCAATGAAAAAAACTACTGATTTTTCTCCCTTAAAATGTTCGTAAATTTACGAATAATTTCTTAGTTGATGTCAAATGTGTTCTTTTTGCATTAAAAATGTTCGTAAATTTACGCACTTTTTTTAGGAAATATACAAGTTTGATAATTCCTGTTCATGCATTTTGATTCAAGGTTAAATTTGTGTGCAATAAAAGTGAGAAAAAACACCTGTTTTTTTTCATTTTCCAACGAAAAAAGGGAATATCAAAGGATATTCCCTCATAGAATTCCGATGCGTTATTATTATTTCAAGTTGAAAAACCCCACTTAAAACAAAGTTTATTTTTAGAAAAGATAAACCTTTAAGTTAAAGTTTCATAAATAATTTCCTGAACTTCATTTTTCAGTTATGCTTGTAACAATACTTATATTATTGTTTAAGGCATTTCTTTTCTCAAGAATTTTATACGCAAAACATATAGCAAACCTGTTAAGAAAAATACCGCCGAACTCAGTTAAAATAAGAGTGCACATACACTTAACACTATGTACTTAAAGCGCACGTCACCCACACATGCGCATTCAGACATGCGATAGTAGTACGATGTGATATCGTTGACCTATTTAGAAATATTGCGATTAAAATATAACAAATAGAGAAGCATAATTTACATCCTCGGTAACCCAGTGTTGATTCATTACGTCTTCTACCCGGATGAATGATTCTTACGTCACGTTTATATTTGTATTATCTTTACTAATATGCTTTCTTGAAAATAATTGCTGAACTTCATTGAATAAATTTGCTTAGCCATTTTATAAATGCGAGTTCGTTATAACGAATACAAATATGTGTGTTACATAATATTGTTTTAAACATTAATTCGTATACCGAAAAAGTGAAAACACGCTTTATAACGGTCAAGCAAGTGAAGCTGGCCTTTTCTATTTTTGGCACGAAAAACACGTGTTCAGCACAGAAGTGTTGAAATGCTTTGCAAGTATTGTTTATTAAGTTAATAGTGTGGATTACCTACCCATGATCTTAAGTGCATGGCGCTTGCAAAGAGAAAAACAAGCCTTAAAACGGCAACCTGTGATGTGGAATTTGAAGTGATGTTTATAAACGTGGATGAGATAAAAATGTGTAATAGCCTATGATTCAGCCTTGTTTAGTAATAGTATCAGATACAATTTGAGTAGTCAAACGTAATTTAAACACTTTGGCATATTAATAATTTAACTAAGAAGTATCTCATCAAACGATTTCATAATTTTATTTATGGAGAATGTTTTAAAAATAATCAAATGATATATCCTCGATTTAAGCATAAATATGTCGCTCATTGCACATAAGCTTCGTTATGTAGCAATGAAAGTATTTTGCTTTGAATAAGACACTGTGATATATGTTTATTTAAAACCTAATATGTCGAATCACATTACTCACCCATATTAGTTTCAGAATGGGACAATATTACAATTTACGCCAAATAATTTTATAAAAACCTTAACAGTGCCGAGATTTCTGTTCAGAGCTGTCTTGGTTTCGTGAGAACGACGAGGCGAATTTTGCATTCAAAGAGACACAGCCTCAAAAGGTTGAAAACTTTACTTGAATTTGTAAGCGCTCAATCCCAATCACGTGTTTAATTACAAGCGTCGGAATGGCTTGTCTGGTGACTTCTTCATCAAACAATAAATTGACTTAGTTATAGAACTTTAAATGAGTCTAACATTTTATGAACTTGTATGATCGCTAGCAAGTATATTCTTCCGAATTCACTAAGACGTTTGATATTTAAATCCTAGAATGTACATTTAAGCATTCATATGTGTTCCGTTTCAAAATAAGCCTCGTTAAGTAGGATCAAAAGTATATTACTTTAATGAGAATATGTGATTTGTATATTAAAGCATGTTTTACCAATACGCCTTACCTAAAATAAACCATCGCTTCCGACATTATTTCAGTCAGTGTCAAACGTACTATCTAAGCACAAGCCGAGTACCAGGATATTTAGTAAACTGAAAATACAACGATATAACGAAAAGTACCAAACGCATCAGGTTTGATAACGGGAACGCCGACGGCGTTGAACGTCCTTTGGCGAAAAACCGGGAAGTTTTTGCTGAAGTAAATGTTAAAGTAACAGTTGACTGAATAACAATCTAAAAGCTATCAAAAAGAAAAGCCTTTTTAGAATAAGTACACATAAATGAATCAAAAAGTGTAGAAATATTGCAAACCATCCTATATCAATCGGAAAATCAGAAATATCATCAATGAAGATCGGTATTTTGCGAGCAAGTAAATGTTCGGATGTAAATGTTATTTCTGATTGATTAGACTTTTATTTATTCTACTATTTTAATTTACCTTAGCATTACATAATCGTTTTTCATTATATATGATTTCTTTTCTTATCCAATTAATGCAAAACATAATTTTAAATTTCTAGTCAGCACTTTCTGTATAAAGGAACGAAGTATAAAAGGTACAATCAATGGTGCTCCGATCATCTCAAAAACCAAAGTAAACGGCATATAACGAAGGGTAGCTTTCACATGTATATTAATCAGCAATGCAACTAAAATTTGGAAGTTCAAGCACGATGATTTTGTTCTTGTTAATCCAATTAACCTGTAGTTATATTTGTGATATTCGATAAATTGAAATTAACTTAACCAATAGCTGGGGCGGAATGTGAACAGTTTGTTTCATACCTAGATCAATGTACCGGTATTGAAATTATAATAATCTTTCAATCGATAACAACATTAACAAGCATGTATTGCAAGTTTAAACAATACTTAATCATTTAATAGTATTTATGGCGAAATTAATAATAAAAGCACTTATCACAAATTTTATAACTTTCCACATAACACCAAAAACCTTGACTAGAATTAGTATTTACAGTAAATCTAAAAAATACAGCAAAATACGTATGTAGCAGAATGTATGATGTAGCAAACACTTTACATTGTACTTGCCTGGTTCATACAAAGTGTTCGAATGTAAAAATCATTTTAATGATTAGTGTGATTATAGTTATTTTAAATAATCACCGTGATTATAGTTTAATAAGTACTGTAATATTACATATACATAAGAACAATAAGTATGGACCACGCAAGCCATATAAAATTCACTGAACTCGTATTGACAACGTTTGCTCACTTACACACATTATTACTTAACAATACGTACAGTATGCAATGCAAAACAATGGTAAATAAATTGAAATGAAGTCAAAATAATGTCAACAAAATTAACAAGAAAACATAACATGTTAACATAAACATACAATGTGTGTTCAAAAGTAATCCAAACTATGAAACTAATTACACACTGTCCATTCCATTTAATAAATTTGTAATAATTATAATTATTATTTTGTGTTGTTGCATATCTTTCACAAAACTAAAATCAATAGAGAGATTTTGGATCGCATTTATTCGCCTTTATTCATAGAAACCATGTTGTAGATGATTGTCCTCTTAGTTTAGAGATTAGAACATTACTGTTTTAACTTCTTAAACCTGGTAATATCTTAAGTGCAGCACTTCTTTGTATGCACACAATTATATTACTAATCCTTCTCATCGTTTTTTTTTCAGATGATTGTTTATTCTTAACAGTCGACACCTTAACTCTTTTCAGCTTCTCCTGCAGACCCTCCATGTAATCCTCGGTCAGATACAGAATCTGCCTTAAAGCAAGTAAGGCAATGATGCTCGTGTCAACGTCCAATTCCATCTCAGACACGTAGTTCTTTACCGGGAAGATGTTGTTAAACTGCAAACCGAACATCGTTGATACTTTATCAACCACCTCGTAGATGCTTGCACTTTTAAACACGCTTTCAACTTTTGCTGCTACTTTCCTGCATGCTAGATTAACCTTGTTCAACAAAACGACTTGAGGAATCCCTGGAAAATTATTATAAAATAATAATAACGATAAATTATGAACATTCATACAATAATATATATGCAGTTTAAATTTGATTTGATTTGTCAAAGATTGTAAAATCGAATTAACAGAAACTGTGACTCCAACCATTATAATCTATTTTTTTTCTTAACGAACATGATCCATTTCATAAATAAGCGTAGACATCGATAATAATTCAAACTATAGATTTGGTCACATACCGCTTACCTTTGTGATTCATGATTTCATGAATGCTGATAATTTTTTCAACGAGTTTTGGTGGCATGCCTTCGATGCTGGACGCGTCCACGACAAACGCTACACAGTGAATTTTATCTGCGAAAGACGGCTTTTCTACGAAGCCATGTGTTTCCGATGTAATTGGTAAAGCTGGGTTGAACTTAATAAAATATAGAAAAGTTCGTACATTTTTTTAATGAGTTGCAACACTGCTTTTACCATTTAACTTGGACAGAATACCCAAGAGCGAACAGGGAGATGAAGAAGATAAAAACAGGCCTAGCTGGAGTGGATTGAGCTGAAATGTATCAATATGGACAAAGAGATGACCTCATGTAGCAGTAAGAAGACCTACCTACAACATCCTCAATACCCTCACGCAGATCAGCCAGCCCGATGCCACTGCTATAGCAGACTCTGACGGAAACCTGCTGTCCGAAAAAAACGTATTTCTGTATAGTTCGACAGTATACCTCAGCGACCTCTTCACCTACCCGCTTGAACCAGACACTGTTCTCCTTTAATGATCCTAGACCAGAAGCGGAAGACGAAAGTCATTCACACTAAAGGCAGAGGTGGAGGAGGCAGTGAGCAGTTTGAAGACAGGGAAATCGCTTGGAGTTTCCCTTCCGATTACGCATGGAGGGCAATAATCAACTTCAGCAGTGAAGGCAGAAGATCTAAGGAGAAAAGGAGTGTCCTAAGAAGTGTACCCAGTCTAAGGTCATCTCGCTGCCGAAAAAGGGAAACCACAAGCTTTGTGAGAATTACCGCAACATAAGCCCCATCAGCCATCCCTGATAAGCTATGCTTCGATTGAAAAAATCCAAAGATTGAATGCAGAGCTGGGAGGATTACAGTGGAACACATTTCCTGCTTTATAGTAGAAATTAAGAAACACGTGCAACACCAACGTTAGCTTTACAACAACTTTAAGAAAGCGTTCAACAACTTAACGCAAAATGGCCTATTGCAGTTCTGAGAGGATTCAACATTAATAAAGGGCTTGTGAAAGTCATTCTAAAACTCTATAGACGCGCAATACGTCTGAACGGAGAGACGTGTGTTCCTTAAGGACATCAGTTGAAGCTGTTATGGATGTCCGCTTTCACCCCTCCTGTTTAAATTTTTCCTTGAGAAAATACTGCGGGAGAGCATCGAAGACCACCACATCTCTATCTCGATCTGTTGCAGACAGATCTCAAACATGAGATTCGCTTAATACATTGATCATATTTGTGGCACCATTATTGATCTCTAAGACCGCACCAACATACTCTATGAAAAAGCAGGAGCATACAGAAAGGAGGTCAGCACGAACAGAGTAGTGACCAGCTTTAAATACTTGGGAAGAACCCTGTTCAAGGATGGTATCGGTACCACTGATGTCAGAACAAGAATTTTCATTTCAACCGCGGCGGTGCACAGACTAAGCATGTTGTTGACAAGCTCCATCAGCCTACCATTAATGAGCATGCTTTACAAATCGGTCATTCTATCTTTTCTACTATACGGCTGCGAAACTAGTGCGATTAACGCTGACACAGAACGCAAGACTCGTGCCTCTGGCTTGGTTTGGACTCGTCATCATGCACGACTTTCTCCATGGCACATCATAGGGAGATCGCCTTTGTGGCCAGAAGAAGAACAGCTGGATGTACAATAAGAAAGAGAGGACGCCCCGTCCCATGGATGAGCTTCTCCCAGAAGCCCACAACATATCTGACTGGCGTAGGATCTCTGTGTCGTCGCCTCTCATTTATCCCGAACGGCCACAACGGTCTAGGGAACGGTGGTGATGATGATTAAGATGATAATGATGATACATTTTGATATCCTGAACGAGAATCGAACACCACACAGTTGTTCTAAGATATTCAAACACAGTTGTTCAAAGATTTTCAAACATATGACCCCAAAATGCAACTCATGTGCTAGTTTATTGCAAGATTTTATGTTTTTACTAGTTTAGACAGGATATTCACTTATTATTTTATTGTATGACTCCATAAATTGAACAAAGCAGGTGGATACATTTCAAGTGTCCATCATTAAATTCCATAATTATTTCGACATATGTTTTGTATTTTACCTCATAGTAATCTGGCACGTGACCATCCAGCAGATAGTTGCACTCGAGGATGTTCAAGCCCTGTGTTGCCTCTAATCCCCGGGTGTCACAAAGCCGGAAATTAAGCGCCGACCCAGACCGACTCTTTGTCACATGAGGCGTGCACTTCAAATATAAACAAGGTCGTTCAACGCAAAAGTTTAAAATGAGTTGTTCGCAAGTTTAAACATCAGAAAGGTACCATTGTAATACAATTTATATTTGCACTTACTGAAAGTGGAATGATATTGAGTTCTTATTGAAGATATTGTTTATATATAAATACTGTTTCGATAGTATTTGAAAAATAGATCATACATGTTTGTTTTGAACAAAGATGAAATGAATAAATTTAAAAGAGGTTGTCAACATAGGAATTGCATTTATACTCTCTGAAAGTGTCAATATAAAAGCAAACATTATTATAAGATTGGTCAGAAGCGGACATACATGTATTTTCCATTGTCAAAAAATACAAATGATATATATTGATTTGTCAACTCAAAAATAAGTAAACACAATTAAAAAATAATTAAGAACAGTAAGTGTAGGTAAAGAGCTTTAGTTAACTACGCAGTCCGATTCAATTTAATTAATGTCAAATACAATCATGGACTAATTTTCCTAAGCTATGCACCCACAGTAGTAATTTAAGACCGGAGAAGCAGTATAAAAGGGCCACAAACTCACAAAATGTCTTCTTTTCTGTTGTACACTGGTGTGTAAAAAGCAGAAAACATATATGATTATTTTCATAATATTAAAGTTTGTATTTAATATTTTTCAATGAAATTTGGCATACATATCCTTTAGTATACAAACAATATGTATGTGTAATTTGGTGGTTGAAAGTTATATAGTTATTGACTTACAGACAAAGTTTTTTGTTGTCTTCTTGAAATTCAAATTTCCCTGTAAATGCTAAGCACTGCCCACTTGAAAGGTTATGAACTCCTCTCAGCCAATAGCTAGCGAATGCCTCAAATGAAGTTTACATGTAAATACAGATGCAAAGCTATACCAAATGGCTGTCTGCTCAAACACGTGTTTCTATTTATAAACACTCTCATGTTAGCAGCAAATCACTGGCAGATAAGCCCAGCCCACTAGTTAATGCAGGTTATCATTTTACCACCGCAAAAACAAGCAGTTGAGATCCGGCTTTTAAAACGTTGCCATGCGCACTGATACTTCATCACGTGATAAAAACGAAAGGTGTTTACCACAGTTGTGATGCTGTGTGAAGCTTTCCCGCTCCGAGCCCTCTGTGATATGCGGCCCTTGAAGATGGAGTTGATGGTGTTGGAAAAGCTCGACTTGCCCGACCCCACGCGACTCAACATCAAAACCCGGACCTCTGAGAGTCCCATCTCTCGGGGTGGCTTGAACACAACGATGTCTTCCATAAGTGTCTCTAGAAACTTAAGCAGATAAAGAAGTTTATAACTTCTGGGTAAAAGTAAATTATTTTAATTTAATACTTCAAGTAGAAATGCTGGAAGGACATTGGACAGCTTACATAACTTAGATATACCCACAATACTATTCTATTTTAATGTTCCAAGATTGTCTATCAATCCAGTGACCTGTGTTATGACGTGTAACACAAGGGACGCAGCACTCAGATTTAATTTACATTAATAATATATATATTTTTTGTACAACTACATTGATTTTCCAAATAGATGAAACATATGTGCCAATAACAAAATTACATACATTTATAAAAAAATTATTAACTTTTTTAACCTTACTAACCCTTACCTTAAGTTAGAATTGGATGTCAGGGTGGGGTACTAACATTTCTTTAATTTTGGCATTCTATTAGTTCACATTATATGATAAAAACAAGATTAGTCATACCTTTTCGTTCCACTCAGGTGTCTTTCGCCATGGAGTAACTTTACCATCTTAATTAGTGAAAAAACAAAACAAATGACAGTTCATTCCAGTTAGTATCGTCTTTCATAATATTGTGGAGAAAAAAAGAACTGCTAAAATAATTACATTTTTCAGAAAGTAGCAAAAAAGTGCGCCTACTACGTTTTTATGATTATTTTGTGTAAATGTTGACATGTAAGAGAACACACGCAATTAAAATGTATGAGATATCACCTGTCAGGCGGTAGACCTCTAGTTCTGTCACCGCCATTGTGTCGTTGTTGATCTGATCAACAGTAACACCTTGATTGCTGTAAGAGGTTCCCAACTTAATATAACCATTAAGTGTAAAGCAGGGTTGATACTCCCACTAAAGGTGTACAGATCGTGACCAGAGCCAAATGTCGGCCCGTATGTAGCCAGTCCATACATCCCATTTACAGCATTTACTAATGGAAATTTAGTGAACTTTTCTGATCCAGAAAGGCATTTCCATCTTGAATGTATGCGCCTGGGCTATTCCAGTTTGCACTAGCGTATCCACCATAAACAGAGCCCTGTTGGTTGTACAGCACCGTCACAGTGGGTCCCTGGTTGTCACACTTCTGGTGAAAGGTTGTAGCGTTACATCCATCCCTGGTTATCTTGTAGAGCAGGGTGAAGATCTTGGGTCCTGTTCCAATCCAGGATTCCAACTGATCCATACATTTTTCAGTCAGCTGTTCCGTCATTTCCGTTCAAATGTGTTGGAATATATACAGAAAACTAAATTAACAAATATTTGTTGACAATATGTTTCAAAGATGGACACACTTATACAAATATGGGTCCTTTATAGGATGCCTGATGGTTTACTAAAATAAATATAAGGGAACCTTTATAAAATTAAGGTAATATGTATGGTGAAGTAAAATGGTAAACTTATACCATAAGGTAAAAATAGCAAGAGCTTTATCCATTACTTATCATTAATCTAATCTCATGATGCTTGTTAGAATTATGTAACCTGATATTTAATATGTATTGCCTACATGTCAACTAAAGCACTTACAATCAAATCAGTGCAAATACTTTTACATTTTAATTTTGTTTATTGAATCATATTGGCAAAGGGATTATGTAGTCATTTCAAGACAAATTCGGAATAAAGCAACAAATGACGTGCATGGTAGTTGTCATCACGCTCAATATATTGTGGAACATGCTGGCTTGAAAAATTGCCTAACTTGTGTTGTGATTTAACAGTTGATATAATTCCAGCATTTAATAGAAACAAGAAGTGTTGCAACATTACAAGTTCAAATATTTTATTTAAAAGTGCATGTTGTCTTGTATATAATGTGGACTAATTGTTTTTATCTATACAAACATGATAAAATAATACGAAATTCTATTTGAATATACTCGAATTCAAATATATTTTAATAAGTGTTCAGAAATAGACAGTATTACATGTAGTAACGAGATATATTTATAAGTTATTCAATTTATTTTGCAGAAATGACATTGCAGACCAGTTTAAAACTTGAGAAAATAAATATTTATAGGATAAAAATACAATAATACCTCACTTTCGTCAGTATGCATTTCTAGCCACAAAACGTTCTACACTATCAGCGTTTTCATTGATGTTTCTATTTAAATATTGTTTAAAATAAACTAGTAAATGAAACACTTATTTCAAATTCCGAAAAGGTTTCAAATAACCTGAGATACTTATACACAATGGTTACATACAAGAAGAATACATAGAATCTTAGGCACTAAATATCTGCTATATGAAATGAAAATTATTTATTGATAATAAATGCACATTTTGTAATAAGTATGAGGGACCTTTAACTCATCTTTTTGTGGGAAGTGAGCAAATAGAACAAAATTCAACATGTTAGTGACTAATACTATATTCAATACATTCAATTATTTGAAGCAGTTACACAAGTATTGACTTTAAATAATGTCATTATGCCTACACTCTCTAACAGGACATTTTTCTTGTAACTTCTATGGAAAAAAGGAATTTTATCAATGTATTGCTCCTTGTCATTAAAAGGTATATTTAGTGTGTGTAAACAAACAAACATAAATACCGAATGTGCAAGGAGTAAGAGAAGTCTACTTTTATCACAGGAAATCCAAAAACAGACTACTTTAATACCAAAATAATTTATTCCAAAATTGGTCAGTTGTTAACTTGTAAGAATATTTGTACAATTAACCAAAGCCAATATAATTTATCGTTACAAAATATCTACTAGTCTTCTAAATATGCAATTAAAGTACACTGGTGCAATTCCTCCTTTTTTCTCTCCCTTTTGTATTACATGTGTACAATAGCAATGCCATTCTTAGTGTAAAAGGCCTAAAGTGTAGGCATTAGACATATTTATTGGCTTAATACTCGCTGAATGTGATGTTTTTAATCGAAATGCGGTGTGGCTTTGAACAATAACACATTTTTATCTCACAATAAAGACACATACATGTACTATTGGAATGTTTAATGTCTGATAACATTTAACGCAATAACATGCAGTATGCAAACGCAGACGCCAACATTCGTGTGAGTAGTGTTACTCGAACTGTTTGGCGAATTGTCAAATTATTAGTAAGAAAACATGTACAAATAAGTTTGTAATACCTTTTAGTGTGTGCTATTTGCTGCTTATTTGGTGTTTAGCAGCCAGGTTTTTTTTTTATCTTGTACCAATAAGTTTGTAATACCTTTTAGAGTGAGCTATTTGCTGCTTATTTGGTGTTTAGCAGCCTGTTTTTTTATCTTTAAACAATTACTAAATGGACTAATTATTAACTTGATAAGCCATCTTCTAACTGAAAATCAATATTTTATATTGCTGTTGAAATTGAATAAAAAATTAAAAAAATTACTTTCTCATAAAGCTCAGCTATTGAAAAACACATACTACCAGTAGTAATGGTTTTATGTATATTGCAGTTGCGAATCTACTTTCACTTTCGTTTCGAAATTCACCTGCTTAATAATTACTATTGTTGGTCTGTATAAACCACTCATAGTTCAGTTTCGTTTTTTGAAATTCACATTTATAATAACTACAATTGATGTAGTGTATAAACCACTCATAGTATAGTGTCGACTTATCGTGTGTACATAGTTACAATATCAGTAAATCTTATTCATTTTCAGAAAATATTATCGAGTAATGCACATTTTCCTAAACATACGATTTCGGTTACTGGAGTAACCCGTTAAGCTGTCTCGTTTAGTAAACAATACTTCGAAACGTATTTTGCAAACACAAAAAATAACATACCTGCTTAGCTTTAATATGTTTCAAATGAGGCTAATTGCACAAATTATTAACAGAAACCTTTAAAGTAAAGAGACGCGACTCGTTTCCATGTGCGAGATAGTGACTGTTTCCATACCCGAGTCATAGATTTGTCTATGGATTCTATTTTAACTACGTAGGCCGTAAACCACTAAACGTTAAAGGGCCGTCCAACAGATTTCACGTTTTGGTAAATTGACAAAATTAAAAAAAGTTGTTTCAGTAAATTTTCTATATAGTTATTATATTTTTTGAGGAAATAGTTATACTGACCATTTACAAAGCTCTTAATATATATCTATTATATGCATCTTTTGATTATTTAAAAACCTGAAAATTATAAAGCGTCGTGCGACGCGAAACGATTGAATAATTTGGAAAGTTCTGTTGTTGTCGTTTTATTTTGGGATACTACGAGAATTAGTTATACAGGTAAAAATACATCCACTCCAAGCATGAGCATGGATGGTCGAGTGGTCTGGGCAGGAGACTTTTTACTCCAGGATTCCATTGGTCAGTGGTTCGTGCCCTATTGAGGGTTACTTTTAAAAAATGTATTCTTGTTTTTTTTTAATGGAGATTTTTAGTTCAAATGTTTAAATGTATCAATAGAAAGCATATAATGACAAGCTTCAATACATGCCAACATCTGTTGGACGGCCCCTTTAAAGCAAAGATAAAAGACCGCATAATGTCTGCTACCACTTGGTCATATGAATGAGAAGACTTGTTACTGACGTGGGAATTTATTCTTAGCCTGTGTTTCATCGAAGCGTAAACATTGAAAACAAACAATAGGCCATTTATAGTACAACTAGTATGACCTATCATTTACTATACAGAATTATAAAAAGACTAAAATTGCATCAAATTAAAAATCAGGAAGGACTAGAGAGAGTTAAATTCAAATGTAACCCATATAAAGCAACACAAGACCTTCATCAAATGACTGTGTATCGATTTAATACAATAGTACCTTAAGATATGTTATACTGCAACACTTAGCAGATCCGAGCGTGAAGACAATTGATATTTTATAGATAAAATTATAAAAGCGAATATTGTATTATTCATATAAACCAAAACACAGCAACATCTGACACAGCTGAAGCAGCAGTGTATATAGCATTTGGAATAATCCCTTTTTCCGGAGTGCAATATAATTAATTTTGCCGATCCGCAACGTGTAACACAATTCTCCCTTGAAATATTATACTAAAATGAAAATCATTATGAATCGTTATATAAAGCCATCATAACTTACCCATTGCATGAGCATAGTATAAAGCAAACCATATGATATATCTTATATGTCCAACACACTTTTCTCACCAAAATATCATAAGACATTGAACAATTTTGTATCGGTAGAAAACAGCGCGATTTCACAGACCCTTTTCGTTGATAAGAAGTTCTGAAAAGCATCGTCTGCATCATATCATGTTTTCACATGCAGTAATACGATTTGAGTGTTTGTCACACTTTTTATTTAAAACGGTTGACAATACCAGTTCACATTGAATAAAAGGATATTTGTAATACAAACACTTTATTTAAACTCTCAAAAATTTGTTGCCATAGACGACCAACTGTTAAGGAGAGAGCAGCTACTCAAATTGACATCTACTGTTGCCACAATCGACCAGGCTTGAGCCATAATGGTTCCATTTAAATAGCAACGTTACATGGCAATTTGCGACTCCCTATGATGCAATTACACTCACTCAGACATTGATACTAAGAGTGCTAAGTTCACAGCCAAATATTTCGGCCTTTGCAAAAGAAGATTTATATATTCCATTGAAAAAAATAAAAAAAGTTAATTCTTCACTAGCGTTTGTTGATTAACATTAGATTACGCGTTAAGCATATAGCTACATTCTCTTTGATTTAACGTTCAGTGGTTTACGGAGTACTTTCTTTAAATAAAATCCATAGACACATATATCACTCTGTTATGAAAACAGTAACTATCTTATCCATGGATAAGAGCCGCATCCCTTTAGAAATAAGACCTCTTTGTAGAATCTGTGCAATTAGGTTTAGTTGATACAAGTCTAAGCTAAGCAGGTGTTTTTTTTATGTTGTGTTTAAACATTACTCTGTCCAGTTTACTAAAAGTTACTCCTTTCAGCTCAAAGCTTATATTAAGAAGAATGTACATGATTCTACACATAGGTCGGTAGCCTTAGTCATTGCTTCTTCAAATAGAAACAATGGTTCCCGCTTAATAACTTGAGTATGTGTGGATGTATTATATTGTAATTATGTGTGTATGTAGCTAACCTGCATCCCTTTTAACCGTTGTAATTAATAATGTAATAGGTATGATTATTACATTTTGCGACACACGCGCCATTTTACAAGACAGAAGAATAGTCGTGCGCGTTATCTTTGGGGAACTCTTGTTATTTTTGTGACTTGCAATCTGACTTGCAATTACACAACGAACACTTGCATTCTGCAAAGCTTTGCAACCAGGCATGGCGACCAATGTTCCAATTTAAAGAACATTTACTCAAACACCGTCAGCTCCATCGTGAATATTACGAAGGGCTCTGAACAAGAAAGCTGCACAAAGCATGACAACTGTGATAAAATCATTTCTCCCCAAAAGAACGAAGTATGGTAGGTCGTTGCATTAATCTCCTTATATGGATCTTTCGATGCATAACTTCGAACATATGCTGCCTGAGTTTTATGGCAATGACTCTTATTGAAGTGAACTGCGTACTAAACAAAGTACATATCTTTCACGTACTGTTGTTTGCGGTAGGTGGGTGGCTAACTAGTACACGTGTTTTAATAATTTTAACGTGTCATCGATAAACGTACTCTCATACGTTGCCGTTTAGCAAATCTTTCGAATCAAAGTTTTTATCTTAGTTAGTCTTCCACTTAATCCATTAACAAATCCTGCTGATGAAAGTAGATGAATTGTACGTAGTTTTTGTTCCTCTCAATACTGTGTTCATTTGATACGCCCGATTCAGGTGTAACCATGATTCAATTGGATTGCATCAATATTTATGTACTACTTAACATGGGGACAGCAGATTTAGAGGCTTTTCTCCATCAATATTTGTTATTCTCTAGATCCCTTATTTCATTCCGCTATACTTTGTGCTTACGAAGTTGCGATTGATTTCAGTGCATCCCTTCTGGAACAAATAGTCGAAAAGGATAGGCGCTTAAATTCTGGATGTGTGTCACTCATGCTAGATGTGGCATGGTAACATTGACATAAAGAGCTAAAAACTGCTAATTTTAATTTGATATTGGACAATATAAAATTATTCCGTTAGAAATTTCCGCGACGATATCCGACCATTAACGAGCGATTATAGAGGGTTAGTGATTTTAGAGGATACTCCATCTGATGTAGCTTCGAAATAAGTTGCTTTTGAGCGGTTCAACTCTACTTATATATGGAAGCTCGATTATATATGGAAGCTCAACGTTTATAATGTGGATGTACCACAGTCTGAAAAACAAAAGAATAACAAAATACCCACTTACAAAAACTTTTAATTACACATCTCATCCTAGGCAGAATTAAGTGGTAACAAAACTGAACAGTTATCAAAGCAATGAATCTAGTGATTAATAGCAAAGTGAAAAGCATACCAAAATTTAAGCAAGCACAATTTCCATTTGAATAGACAAAAGCACGTCTCAGTTAAAATCAAATCTGTGAACCACTAAATCCTTGAAAACATGCACAAAATTGCATGCGTGTCTCAGTTGCAAAACATGAAGAGCATACAAAATGAAAGCAGAAATACCCATTATCGCATTTAAAATCCCGTTCAAAACAACTAAATACATGCATTCATGTACAATATGGCATAAGTTTCTCATGAGTATGTGTGGAGGTATTGTGTTGTTGTGGTCATTATATATCATGCACAAGACGGAAGAATAGTCTAGCGTGTTATCTTTGTGAACTCTTGTAATTTTTGCGACTTGCAATCTGATTGATGTGACGCCATATAAAAGAATATGTGCCTGAAAGTCTTCATTGTGATTTAACAGTTGACAGAATTCGAGCATTTCATAGAAACAAGTAGTGTTTCAACATTACGAGTTCAAAGATTTTATTTGAAAGTGCATGTTGTCTTATATACAACGTGGAATAAGTGTTAACATCTATATAAATATGATAAAAAATAATGCGTAATTCAATTTGACTTTACTCGAATTCAAATAATTATATTTTAACAAAGTGTTCGAATATAGATAGTATAGGTTATATGAAAATGTAGTAACGAGATATAAGTATCAGTTATTCAATTTATTTTGCAGAAATCAAAGAACAGACCGGTTTAAAATTTGAGTAAAATAAACATTCTTAGGATAACAATACAAGAATACCTTCCTTCGTCAGAATGCATTTCTAGCCCCAATACGAACTACACTATAAGCGTTTTCCTGAATGTTTCATTTAAAAGTTTGTTTAAAATAAACTAGTAAATGAAACTCTTATTTCAAATACTGAAAAACCTTCAAGTGAAACTAAATAAACTGGACTATTAAGTATATTAAATGGAAGAATGTGCACAGTTTCGTGTATAAATTTATAAATTTTCACAAATAAGCGGAGTAAACTACACTTGATAAACATACTTATTAACCAAAAACAAACTAACACAATTATGTGTAATCTTTTAATATCGGTCTGGAATAGACATGACCTCCTTTCAAATGAAAACTGGAAAGCATGCGAAATATCGTCGCACAAGGCAATAATAATTAACAAATGAATTGAAACATCTGTAAATGGGATATCAAGTCTTATAAACCCACACAAATGAAAAGCTAGAAGGAGTAGACTGATCTATCCTTTACTATACAGTATTATACAAATACTAAAATTGCATCAAATTACAAATCTAGAAGGAATATAGTGAGTTTGATTCAAATTAAACCCCTGTAGAGCAACACAAGACCTACATCAAATTACTATTCATGGATTGAATGCAAATAGTACCTTAACATGTGTTATACTGCAACACTTAGTAGATCCGAGCGTGAAGACAATTTATATTTAATTAATAAAATAAACCAAGCGACTATTGTATTAATCACATAAACCAAATAAACAGCAACATCTGTCACAGATTCAACAGTGATGTACATAGCATTTGGATAAATCCCGTTTCACAGAGTGCAATATAATCAATTTTGCCGATCCGCAACGTGTAATATTAGTCTCTCTTGAAATATTATACTATAATAAAACCGCTATGAATCGTAATAGAAAGCCCTCATAACTTATCCATTGCATGTGCACAAAATTAAGCAACCATATGATATATATAAATAGTTTATCCAACATACGTTTTTCACTCAAATATATCATAAGACATTAAACCATTTTGTATCGGTAGAAAACAAAGCGATTTCACGGACCCTTTTCGCTGTTTATAAGTGCAGAACAACATCGTATAGACGTTTAGTAAGTTATTGAATGCGCATTAATATATCATTCGTCGATTCTAGACCTAGTTGCTGCATAATATCATGTTTTCACATGAAGTAATACGATTTGTGTGTTTGTCACAATTATTTCGTTTAAATGGTTGACAATACCATTTCCCATTTAAAAAAGAATATTGGTGATACATTGCATTTAAACTCCCGAATTCTGTTGCCATAGACGCCAAACTGTTAAGGACAGTGCAGCTATTCAAATTGACATATACTTTCCCACAACCGACCAGGCTCCATTTAAATAGCTACATTATATAGCAATTTTCGACTCTTCATGGTGCAATTACACTCAGTAAAACCTTGATACTAAGAGTGCTAATTTCACAGCCAGACCTTGCGGAATTTGCAAAAGATTTGTGTATTTCAGTAAACAATAATAAAAAATTAATTTTTAAGTATCGTTTGTTAATAAAAACAATCAATAACGCGTTGAACATTTAAGTCCATTCTCTTTAATTTAACGTTAAGTGGTTAACGGCTTACGTTCTTTTAATATAATTCATAGACGCATAATTATATCACTCTTTTATGAAAACAGTCACTATCTTATCCATGGATAAAAGTCGCATCCGTTTAGATAAAATACCCCTATGTAGAATGTGGTCAATTAGACTTAGTTGATTCCATATTAATGTAAGCAGGTCGGTTTGTAGCCTAAGTCACTACTACTTCAAATAAAAACAATGGTTTCCGCTTAATAACTTGAGTATGTGTGGAGGTATTGTGTTGTTGTGGTCATTATATATCATGCACAAGACGGAAGAATAGTCTAGCGTGTTATCTTTGTGAACTCTTGTAATTTTTGCGACTTGCAATCTGATAGTTACCCTTAATTATCAATCACACAGCGAACATGTGAATTCTGCAAAGCTTTGCAACCAGGCACGGCGATCATCAATGTTATTATTTAAATAACTATCTACTCAAACATCGTCAGCTCTATCGTTAATGACCAAATATCACGAAGGGCTCTGAAAGTGATAGGGAAAGCTGCACAAGGCATTGCAACTGTGATACAATCATTTCTCCCCAAAAGAACGAAATATGGTAGGTTGTTGCATTAATCTCATACTCCCATACGTGACCGTAAACAATTCTTTCGAATCAACATTTGTTTATCTTAGTTAGTCAGTCTTCCACTTAATCCATTAACAAACCCTTTTGAAAAAAGCAGATGAATTGTACATGTGTTTTGTTCTTCTCAATACTGTGTTCATTTGATACACCCATTTACGTGTAATAATGATTCAATTAGATTACATCCACATTTATGTCATACTTAGAATGGGGACAGTAGATAAAGAGGCTTTCCTCGAGCAAGATATGTTATTTTCTATAACCCTGAATACATTCCGGTATACTTTGTGCTTACACGTTGCGATTGATTCCAGTCCAGTCATCCGGGGACAAATAGTCGGCCAGATTAGACACTAAAATTTTCGATGTGTGACACTGGTTAAAAGAAAATTGAGTGCAAGGTTCTGAGCGATGTTCACACATGTCAGATAACTACGAGGTATAATGTGACTTACACGCGATATAATGTTTAAATGACCGTTAACGGCCCAAGTAGTTTCATTACTTGTGTCATAGTTAATTGCATGATATGATGTAATAACTATAGGCAACAATACTTGCCTAGTTGTTTTGCAGGGTTTTGCAGTTAATGATTTAATCCTATTATTATTTAAAATCATGTATAGTTTAATGCCATTTTGGAAATGTAACAAAACGTTCATACCTGTTTATGTTACTACTGACTGATCCAGCAAACATGTCGGTTTATAAAAAATTACTAGAACACTAATGTCCATGTACTTTCTCTCACACATTTAGTTAATTCCAGCCCTTCAGATCTCTTTGGAAAAACATTTTTTATCACGTTTATTATAAAGGAAACCCTAACAAACAACCTAAATAATTGTTATATATTTTTTATTTATATTTGAAATTACCAGGGAAATCGCACGTCGTTCTGTTGACAAACGTTGATTTTACGTGCTGGTAAGTCGCTGTCAACTTTGAAAACGTGTTTAAAGTGCAGACATCCCCTTGTCGAGAAAGTGCCCAAGCTTTCTGCCTGCAGTTTACAGTTTTCGCGCCTAATACAACAGTGTTTGTTTTTTTCATAGCATCTTTTAATTATCATAGTATTTTGTATGTCAAAACTCAGTTTACGAAACATTTACCACATAATTAAGAATTATCTGACATTCCAAATGTAAAACTCTTTTTGGGGTTTTCCCACCATCGTTAATGACCATTTTATTACAAAATTCACTGTTATGAACCTAAATAGTGATAAAGAAAGAAAGAATTAATTAGTAATCGTTTATATAAAATGCTTTAATATATTAATTCATGATAACTAATGAGGTCAAACAGGTAGAATTAAGAAATATAAACACACAAGTGGCGTTATCTCCCCTCAATAACTGACCAATACCAATCTCTAGTCGTAAGTCATTTATAAAGTAATTCCTTACACAATAACGTCAAAATGAATAGAGTTTTAGCATACATATTTTCGTATCATTCATTAAAAAACAACAGAAAAATAGTGTATTTTCATTCTACAAAAGTCAAATTCCAGCTTGATTTACAAGGGAAATAGCGTTTTAACAAACGAATTTGCATTTAGATATTGCATACATTTATTGTACCAATCTTAATATTTGTTTTAATAAAATTATCTTATTTCGTAACAAACAATTTGTCCAATTATTCACCAAGTACTAGGAATATAAAACCCGTTTTCTATAATGTATAACGAAGCGGGAATATCGATTGGGAAATAGATTGACTAGTTCACACCTTTTTGATTATTATCAATGTATTGTAATGTATTTTTTAACAACAATATACTATTTGAAATAATAGTGTATAATAAGTATACTAGCGAAACAATTCATAAAATAGTTTGCCTTCTGCGGGAATCGACCCCGGTACTGTTCGATGCAAGAGAACTTATTAATCGATATCGCTTCATTACAGAGACATTTAATATCGTGAGGTGAATATGGGAAAAAATTATTTTGTCGATGTTGACCAAATATCGTAGTTATACGAACATAAATGAACACCGTTCGTAGTATCGGGAATGTACGACGATATCACGCCAAGTTTATAAGAGATATTAACCTGAGGAACATTGCCCGGGAAAGAACTACGTGTCAATAATTGCAGTTAAACGTGGGCCCGCGAGCATTTTGGTCCTGCTTGCTTTAAAGCATTATGCACAAGGCAGACATGGAGGGACTGCAAGATAAGTTGAAGCGATTGATATTTTTTGGCTTGTACGCATAGGAAATCATTGGAAAAACCCAAACACAGAAAGTAGATGGGTTGATGGTGTCGGTTACGTGGTAGGACTGCTAATGAATGCTGCAGTAGATTGCAGCATGCCTTCTGAGTTTCGTATCACAGGTACATGCATAAGCTGCTAAACATTATTAATCGTTTAACCGAGGACTCAAACAGCATATCTTTAATCGGTATGAGCAGGTGTTGTATGAATATGTGCTTATTGTATGTATGACTTATTACAATATGTACACATAGGTACACTAATTCTATGCTTACAGTGAAAATCGGATCACTTGTAAACGGGATGAACCCTAAATTTAACCAACGGCTTAAACAATGTGGGGGATGCGTACGTGCGTGCGTGCGTGTGTGTGTGCGCGCATTCGCGTGTGTGTTTCTATGTGGTTGTGTGTAAGTAGAAATAAGTGTGTAAGTGAATGTGTGTTTTGTTGCCCATTAGTGCATGTGTGCTGTATAAAACCCTTTGACATTGGTCATGTGTCTAACAAAATGTTGCTATAATAAGGTTTTGCCCTGCTTGTCCAAATCGGAAAACACTATTTCGTGCTATAAAGTTTCTGGTTTTGCATTATTCTTACAATGTATAACGGTTTATTCTTATTACTTTCTTGTGTTTAGATTTATTTCTTTTTTTTATAAATGCACTCTTATGAAGTCGTCAATTGCACAAAGTAGAAATGTACACAAATGAGTGGTTTTATGTTTCCATAAAATACCAACTCTCTAAACCACACACATGCACACAAATACTCAAACACATACATAAACATGACAGACAAGAAAAACAAACATATGAAAGTAAATAACACAATAAAAAAAATAAGAACATAGTAGTAGAATTTTGTATTTCTCTTGTGATAATTATACTTCCTTTCTCACATATGTTCAGAAACACACAATTAAATGCACACACACATCACGCACACTCTCACACACACACACAACATATATTCTATTTCAAGTTTAACAGTATGTATTGTGGATAAATATAACAACAATAGTTATTTCTTTATCCTATGTTTCTGTACTTTACAATTACAAATACAGTTGATAAAGAACAAACGAAAAGGCAAACAAATACGACAACGATATTTTAGTAATTGTATGGGCATTGTTGTATGAAAACGGCATATGAATATTAAGTCTCACTTACAAAATAATGATTGATGTGGATCCATTTTTGTTTGTGTGTTTCGATTTTGGTTTAAATAAGTGCAATTTCTTCTGCTGTCTGTATCTTTAACTTCAAATAATTTAAGAATATGTTAAATTTTGGAATGTATTTCTTTATTTTCATATTGAATATGAATACACTGCATCAAAATGATAATACAATTGTAAACTTCGCTGTGTAATTTAATTTCTGTATTTCCAAGGAAAGCATGTGTTTTATTTATTTCAATGTCAAATGTCACTCGTTTAAGGAACGTTTGCAGTTCTGTACAAAGAATACGGCTAAATGAATATTCCCAAAACAAATGATCGATTGTTTCAACGCTTTCTTGACAAAAATAACACAGACTGCTATTTGTTAGTTTACATTTCGTAAGAAACTTATTTGTTTGAATGATTCTGGATAAGAATTTAAATTGAACGTAACATAAGTAAGTATCATTTGATGACTTAAATGGAAGTGTATATATTGTTCTCCAGTAGAGGTTTTCGTTTAAATTAAGGCATGACTTCCATTTTCTTTTTATACTGTCATTGATTTTACTTTGTTATTATAACTGTATATTGTAGAGAGTATTGTTTACCTGTTTAGAGTTTTCTATTATATCTACAAAAGTTTTCTCTGATATAGCTAATGCATTGATTCATTGCGTATACATTATTGATTTATATTCATTTGATATAGCAGAAATTAGTGAGTAAAAGTTTGAAACATTAATGGGAGTCAATGTTGTATAAATATTTTAACTCATCAAATGTATAATAAGTATCGTTTCGATAGTTTTACAACTGACCGATAGTTTTTATACCATTGTTATACCAGTTTGTAAAAAAGAAAGAATTGTTATTTACCTTTATACATTTATTAATTCATATTACATGTTTACATATGGGAGAACTTTGAAACTTTGGTTCCTAATACTTTGCCAGGATGTAAGTGCGTCTTTTAAGAAAAAGTTATGTTTACTTACATTTTGTATTACACAATCATCTAGATTGCTTTCAAATAATGAGACAGTTACCGAATTTGTTTAGTTTTTTTTCCAATAGAGTTTTCCATTTACCATTATTATTTTTTACCAAGATATCGTTTTACCCAGCTCGCGTTAATGGCATTTAGAAAACAATCAATATACGTAAGTTTAATGCCACCATTTTCAATATTTTGTGTGAGACGTTTAAATTTTGTCTGGCTTAAATTGTTCCATATGAATTAAAAAATTGCAGTTTTAATCCTTGGATTACTTTTTAGATGGGTTAGGGACAACAGAAAAAGGGTAAATTAATTTTGGAAGCGCGAATGTTTTTATTACTGTGACCTTCCCCATACGAGTGAGTTTCCTATTTTGCCATTGTTTTAGACATTATTTTAGACAGCAATTAAATTCTTTAAATTTTAGCATTAAATTGTTGTCAATATTTAATTTATGTTGATTAAACAATTGTATTCCTAACCTTTTTTCCCATCAGATGTTCAAATAAATTTTGTTTTTTGTGCTGTATTTGATGATTGAGTTTTTTTAGTGATCCGATTTTTATGACTGTAGATGTTGATGCGTTGAGGTTTAGTCCTGGTACGTGTATTTTTCTGTTTTTTGTTAAGAGTTTGAACTAATGTTTCAAATGAATAAGGCGAACCAGCATTTAATAAAGTTGCATCATCTGCAAAGAAGGTCTGTTTTATTTTTGCCCCATGTATCTTTATTCCTTAAATATTATTGTTTTTTTTTGTGTAGTTTGACAGTAATTCAAAACATATAATAAACAGCGACGAAGACAGAGAACAACATTGACGAACACCTTTTTTCTATTTTAAAATTCCTAAAAAGATTGCCATTGGTAATAATGACACTATTTATATCATTATAAAATACCTTAATCCATCGAATTATATGTGGCCCGAAATTTAGGTGATAAAGACATTTTATTATAAATGGATGGTTCGAACTTTCGAATGCTTTCTCAAAGTCTGCAAAATATAGAAATCCAGGCTTATTATGATTCTCTAGATATTCAATAACACCGAATATTAACCTAACGTTTTTGCCAATATATCTTTTTTTCATGAAACCTGTTTGATCAAAACTTATTATAAGTGGCAGAACCTTTTTGTACGGTTTGCAAAATGCTTTAGTTGCGATCTTGTAATCTATATGCAACAAACTTATTGGTCGCCAATTTAAAATATAATCAAGGAGTTTTATCTCATTAAGGAATAACAGTTATAATACCTTGTTTTTGTAAGGCAGTAAGTTCACCATTTTCAAAAGAGTTATTTATTTATTTAATGTAGTGTTCTTTTCAAGGTAGACCAAATTATTTTATAGCATTCAACGGTCAGTACGTCAGAGCCTGGACTTTTACCCACACTCATAATCGGTTAATTTTCCTTCACGTTGACATTTATCTTGACTGAGTTTAGTTATTGGCACCTGAAAGAAATCAGAATTGTCTTCCGTTCATTTTTTTATATAAAGTGATTAATAATATGCTGCTTCTGCTTCTAGTATTTTATAGTTTTCTTTTAATATTTTGTCATTAACAATTAAATTACGAATCGTTTTTTCGCAGCCTTCCTTTTTTCTAAGACGGAAAAAAATTAAGATATTTTTGCATTTCCTTCTATTTTGATAGCTTTCAATCTTAAAATATATCCAATTACTTTTTTTCTCAAAGTTGTTCTAATTGTTCTTGTTGATTTATTTTCTTTGCAAAGTCAGAAATTATTGGATTCACGTTTTGACGTTTTACGATGTATTGTATGGGTTTAACATCCACTTTCTCTAGATAGGTTATTAAGCTAGTGTACGTATCACCATCGTCCGTCAAATGTGGACGTATTCAAAAATATAAAATACGCAAGTTTAGCACGTACGTAAATATTTTACCTAAATCGTATTACTTTTAAACCATTTTGACTTGTTACAACTGAGAGAAATAACTACCCACATCTGCGTGAAGTAAGTACATGTATATCATATTCCATAAGCCAGATACCAGTCTTGCACTTTTTCGAGCTATGCGTGCATGATTATGTAGTAAGTTCACGTCAGTATAGTTAAGCATACAACCATGCAACCTTTAGAAGTATCACATATGCTGCGTAATTAGCATTCGGAAACTTTCCAACGTATATATTTAATTACTTTGAGCATTATGAGTGTTTATCACAATATGGGGGGTTTGTTAGCTGCCGTTGTTCCCTATGAAAAAACGTCAGTATAATGGAGTACAATATTGTTTGTTCTTGATGTCTGTGAACACAAATATGTTGTTAAAACTAGGTTCCCCATATACAATGTTATTTCTTCACAAACGTTCACATGGACTTAAACATTGTTACGTGAGAACATCATTGATACCGCAGTCATCTACCAATAATTAGGATTTAAAAGGTTATCAAATAAATACAACCCATATATTTATCTTAATTAATGATTTAATTGTACTGCCTCTTGATCGGATTCTTAAAACATACAAAAGTTTATAACATACTATTTTATTTTATGATATGAATAAAAAAAACATGCCCTACCCGCACCATGAATTCTCTCTACATCACGACGAAGCATCAGGTACATTTTAAGAGGACTTTCCGTTACCAAAACTAGTTATAGCCTTGGCTGGCACTCGTCAGGCTCTAATGCACGTATTACCCTTCTGATATGAACGGGTAGTCAACAAGAGCTAAAATACTGTCAAGAAATACATGGGCTGAGTGTAGTTCCAATTAATTATATGATATGGACCGAGGTCGGATGTGCTTTAATGGTGTAAATTATAATTAATACCAGCGTTGATGTAAACACAAGAGTTCACGGATGGTTGTTTACCCATCGTTCAGAAGTTTACATTACGGTGATGCGTCTAGATACCACATACACGAATAACATATTTTATAGTACATAGTGCATAAAACCAATATCATTATCAAAAGTTGTTGTCATCGTTGAAATTTCAGTTGTTTTCATTGTTAAACTCGTTATAGTTGTTGGAAGTAATGTTCTGTTCATAGTTGTTTTCATTTGTGTCCTAATTATATAAGGCGAATTACATACGGCAAAAAGTCGTAATGATGAAACAGTAAACGATAAGATTACAACGTTAAATTCATAAATAGTTTATCAATTGTTATTATGTTTTATATTTCCCAAAACATGAGAAAATGATCCGTTCTCTGATGCAAAAGAATTTATATAATTGATATTACGTATAACACATTACGTATATTATTTGTTTGTCCGAATGCGGCTGTCTGTTTGTGTTTTGGTAATATTTTGCCTTAAGATAATACGTAAATTGTAAATTATTATTAATTAAATATCAATTCTTAAGTTGTTGTCCTTTATATTTAATGTCGTTTTTTCCGACAGAAATGGAACACAATATGCTGTTTATTTAAACAGTAGTAAGAACAGTCTTGGTGGTACAAAAGTGAGCATTTGTTATACAGGGTATCAACAAGGGTACACATGGACCTTTCCCGAAATTAATTATAGCATTTGAATATTGATGATACATACAAGATGCATGTACCACTATCACTATATAGATAACCTGTCAACCGTTTTACTTCTATTCATTCACATTCAATGAAAATAAGCCAACATTATAATTATTTTATTGATAATGTATAGAACAATACACGAGTGACCGATATGTGATCATACTAATTGAAGAAGTAAAATTGTGTTGAGCGAGCTGCATGTTTTCGACCGTCAAGCAAGTAAAAGCCAGTTTTATGTCAAATAGTATACAAATATAACCACTCATTACAATACATATACTGATACGAGCTTACATCGGCCACGCTTGAAAGCAGTTAACCATAATTACTATAAACATTGAGGAAAAGCATAGCGACGATACCGTGTTTCCTTTTCGTTTTGCAGGATAATACATGCCCATCTAATAAACTGCGTTTGACATAACCATGCATGTTCCACGAGACATGTATAACACTAGCGATCATGTTGATATAGATGTTCTGATAGTTGATATTAACGGGCTTACTCGCCGACAATGAAAGCAAATGGCATGGTAGATTAAACACAGTATATGTTTTATATTAATAAAAACTATTTCTTCAATAGCATGTCTTTTTTATTTTGTCTAAGACTCTTATACGCTATGAATTAAAAATCATATCACTCAATGTTATTTGCATCAAAAACCCTCTGTCAATAAAAGTGAAACTTAGGCCAACCAATACGCAATTGTCTAACCAAATAATATAACATCGTTGTGAATGTAGTAAACATACGAGTCGCCTAGTAATACTTTATTTGCTATAAATATGCATACCACAATCTATTAAAGGCGAACTTGTTGCATTATTATGAAACAATGCACACAATTTTTATAACGCAGTTGCCTTGAAGTTGTCTTATTTGCAAACGATCTCCTCAATTCTTGTTCTCTCTGTCGCGTCAAGTCTGAGGCAATCTCTAAGCAAACACACGATTTCTTTGGGAACTCTGCAATCAAGCGCGTGCGATTTTATTTCAATAAAGTCTACCCACGATTCCTTTCTTTGTTGAGCAAGAATGTCATCTTGGAATCCTTTGTATGGAACCTCGAGACAGATGATGAAGATAAGGAGAATGCCGAGGCTCCATACGTCCACTGGTTTAGGCAGGAATGGATGTTGTGACAGGACTTCTGGCGGAAGATAAGACGCTGTACCGATATAATCTGTACACAGCAACAGCGATCCGGCGTCTGTGAAGTAAATGTATACAAATGTAAACAAGTCAATTATTGAGTCGTTTATCAATTTAGCATAAAAAACTATCCGTGTGACTCGGGAAACAGCAAAAAAAGACATGTATTTGCATTAACCATCATGGATTAAGAACGAATAACAAAGCTCCTATTTAAATGTTATCTTACCTTTTTCAATGCATCGGAAAAGTCATTTGTAAAAACAAACTTTTACCAAGTTTAGAGTTTGGAATTGCATACAAATGCTGATTTCAACAATCTGAAATCACTGACCGATAAGAAGTGGTAACAACCTAACCAAAATCAATTTTAATACAATATTTGTATTGGGTAGAAAGATTGTTTTAATTCAGCAGATCAAACACGGTTTTATTTTATAACGAAGGTTTTATTTACAATTAAGCTAAACTAAACATGCTGTGTTGCCTGATTGTACCAGTCAAAATATATTTTTCTCGCTTCTTTTGTGCGCTTTAATGTTAAATTTATTACAACAAATAAATCAACCATTTTAACAAGTCATTTAAAAGAATGTAGGCGAACCTGTGCATATACAATCTAATTAAGTCCTATGATGTCAGACATTACTCTTTTTAATCAGACCTTTTAAAGTTTTTTTTAAAATATGAAAGCGTGTATTTAACAAGAAATATCTTTAAAAAAAATACGACGGTGTTTGTGGTCGGTGTTCATGAACGATCAAAAGTTATATCAATGAGATAAAAATAGCGAATGCCTTTTTACTGTGCAGTTCTTAGCTGCATCACTCGCACATCAATTACGGGGTGTTGCGCCAGATTTCGTGGTTTATTTCGTTTTTTAGATATTATTACTCAGATATCTATATTTACAGTATAGAAAAACACAAAAAGCATTAAAATAAATGAAAGCATATAGGTCAGCCGGCGTTACAATAGAATCTTATTTTATTCCGTTATTAATAGAATCGTGAATCATCGTGCTCATGCTTAATAAATTTATCTAAATGGATAAATAGTTCAAATATTAAATTAATCAAAATTGGTCCTTATCATGAAATTATTGAAAACACATTAACATCTATGATTGACATACCATAATAATATCGCCGAATAACTTTGAGTATCTTTTTTATCAAACTAAACTGACATTATTCTTAATAAAAAGAGGCACACACTCTGTATTGATGTCGAGAATTAGTGTGAAACTGCTCTATATCTCAAACATTATCATTATAGTAAATTTGTTTCATGCTGAATACGCAGTTAACATTGTTGCTAAACGAACTGTAGTATCCCTTTTCATACCCTATACTTCCCAAAAATAGAAGGTCGATGTTAATGTGAAATCTGTTTGTAGATTGCACGCTTTCTACTGCGAAAAGTTTCAGGCCTACCGGCGGGATATTCAAATTGTTTCGTCGCTTACAAAGGTCAGGCTAAGGTGAAAAGCTGGCGTATACAGCTCCGCCGAACAAAATAAAAAAAAATGTATTTTTATGTAGTAAAGTGTCTTTGTTTGCGAAGATTTCGCATCCAGGTAGATGTAACGTGTGATCGATTTATTATTAGTTTCCATTTATTTGGTTCCCGATCTAACTGATGCCATTTAGGCAAACATAGTCGGGAAACAGTTGTACTACATTTCCGTTAAGCGAATACAAAAGGAACGCATGCAAAAAAAGGATTTACATACAGTTAAACATCTCGGTATTTATTTCGAAATCGAAAAAAGGACATGAATATAATAAGAAAACCTACAAAACTTTAAAATTCTTATTCCATTTAGACTACTGCACTTAAATGCGACCGTCAACTTTCGGGAAGGATATATACACATTTACAATTGCGAAAGGGATATTCAAACGAATTATTTCATGCGAACAGTCTGACGAAATTAGAAGTAGGTCTTACACTTAAACAAATATAACTACGAAATATAATTATGGTTTGTGTATCTATAATGATTTAAACACGTGTGCATGCATGCCACTGATTTTTTTTTAAAGTAAACGATGAGAGTAATGTACTTCAAATGTTCAATCTGAATTTAAAATGTCTCAACGCTTACAAATACCTGAAATACACTTTACGGCGAGACCGAAGTCGGCAATCTTGACCATTAGATCGTCTGTTAGAAGAATGTTCACTGGAGTGAGATCGCGGTGTGCAATCTCCATGGAATGGCAATACATAACACCATGAAGTACTTGGGCAAATATGTCATACTTCTGTCCATGTGACATGTCTTTGTGGGACAACAAGTAGCGCTGAAGGTTTTCGTTTGCGGCATACTCCATTATGATATGAATTTCATTGACATCAATCACAATATCGTGTAGGGAAATGATGTTCCTATGCTTAAGGCGGGATAGACAATACAGTTCACTCATGATATAGGCGTCATCTCGAAAGTCTCCGCGGTATTTCATCTGCTTCATTGCATATATCTTCTTGTCTTGGGTCTTGCTGATCTTGAAAATATCTCCGAAACTTCCATAGTCGATCATATCTAGAACACTGTAACTACATATTCCGATTCCGATTATATTTCTTGATTCCATCGTGCTTACCCATCGTATTATATAACCTCAATTGTTTTGATATATTTATGTTCAAGTTTGAAAGTGAGCAACTTTCACCTATTTATTAAATATGTCAATATAATATGACTGTCAATGCAATCAGTAGACAAAATCTATTTGTGTTTTATTGACCTTAATGTATTGAAATAATATCAAAGTGACAGTTATATGAGTATTTAAACGAATCAATGTAATGTCTTTAATTATTTGCCCACTATCTGTACGTCAATTAAATACACCAAAACGCCAGTTATTTATGATCGTACACATATGTCCTTTTGTTATGTTCAATATATTACATTATAATAAAACTGCTTCGCAAATGCGTACTTTTATTCAAGCATTGTATTTCCCAATTAATAGTATAGAAGTATATTGTCCTAGATGCTTAAGTGTGAATGCGCGCAACCTAGTAATTGCCAAGGTAGAAACCGATGTGATTTGATATTCAACCAATAGGGAGGTAAGTGATACTCCCACAAATGATGGGAAAGCGCATCGTTTTATACCTGGAGATCACTGATTGCAACAGACAGTCAGTTGAATGCGAATTTAAAAGATAGCAAACACAATGAAGAAGGCAAGTGAACTTCCCACGGTGTCTTCTATAAAACAGTCTTTATCAAAATAAATTAGTAGTCACCTGAATTGCCTTATTGAAATTGATTACATAACGCTAGTTTTATTTTGTTGCCAGATGAATGCGTATTAATGTTTACACAGACCGACATTAAAACTATGTCTGTCTGGAATAACGAAAACATTAGTTCATCACAAACAACAAACGATTAATTTAATGCGAGTTTCCCTTTTTATTTGTGCTACTATTGAACGCTCACATTAGGTATCAGCTTAATATTGTTGTTGTTCCGAACGTTATCGGGCTATGTTTCGCAATATGAGCACAAACAGACGTGAGAATCCAAACATATCTTCATGTTATCTTGGATAAGAGCAGTAATTAAAGTAGAGCACGGGATAAATCTGCACTGCTTTAAGCGATACATCACCTTTTTATTAGCTCTGTAGATTAATCTTGCATAGCTGCAAACATCGAATAACGTTTGAAGCATCCATTTGTATGATTGGATAATTTCGTAATTTTCTGCATTCATTTTTGTAGATTGTTACAAAGAAATATAGTTTCTTTGGAAATGTAAATATAAGTACAATTATGTTGGATTTATCGACTTTTATTTTTGTATTCCCTTGTGGTTGTGTACGCTTTTTAAAAATGAAGTTTTCTATTATATTTTTGCTGATTGAATAATGTAGCGAAACTTGATTTAACATAAGGCATGTTGAAAAGCATGGACGTATACACCAAAAGGATATTCCAGATAAATAAGCATAATATAGTACAATTGGATCAACGTAAAAAACACAATGATAAAGACGTGTATAATGTGTGTACATGGAGGGGGAACTGACCCCCATTTTAACCGCTGTGAAAGCCAGAGTCATAATTTAAGCTGGCGTGGATTAGTCTTAAACTGTAGTTGCGTTCTTGAATATTTAAATAAAGATGTCCTGAATGGAATGTTTCAATCTTGGACGGAATATATTGTAAATCGCATATATTCACTCTGAAGCTCTGATTGATATATTTTACCCGTCCTGAACAGCTTCATGTATGCTTTAACAATGAACTGTTTTTAGTAGAGATGTAAGGTACTAGGTGTTTGACGAGAAATTATCTCGTACTATATAGTTATATACCTTTTTCAAACGAACCAAAATATCTGCTAATTTGGTCCATTATATACTTCTTCTTTTCTAGAGTAATACAGGACAATACAAAGTGTTATTGCGTATGTAATAAAAAAACACTTATGTATATCAGACAGACTTAAATTGTTAAAATCTGGAAAATTATAATTACTAACATAGTGAAGCATTTTCAACAAAAGTTAAGTAAACATAAAATATAGATATGTGATATATTAAATATTGAATGAAACGAAAGTCTTTATTTTAGCTATTGCCAGTTAGAGACTTGAAAGACAAAGAATGAAGTATTTTTCAACTCCAAATTATAGCACATTTATTTAAGCTTTCCGGTGGTTTAAAGAGAAATATCAGTGAATTAAAACTGATAATTTCACTGTTTCAAACAGTAAAAGTTAACATTGAAAATTATCGATAATTTCACTGTTTAATATGAAATGACGTCATTTTCTTTGACGAAATGACGTCATTATCCCAGCGAAATTCTTTAGTTAAACACTTTAACAATGTATATAAACTGTGAAAAAAGCATAAAATAAAAAGAAACTTTGTTGGATTCGTTGGAATATCAATTTTAATTCACTCGTGAGCATAGAAATATATATTTTATGATCACTAGTGAATTAAAATCGATTATCCACCGAATCCAACTAATATACTTTATTTAACTTGGTTTTAGTGAGCAAATGAGCTTGTTTATATTTGCTTTAAATGCTGTTTGAAGTCATTGAATATTTTAAACACTTGTTCCATTTAAAAAACTCACCTTGTGTTTTCTCAATATAATAAACAATAACTATTATAGCAAAATAAATAAACAATTTTGTTCCGATTGTATGTAATATTTTATGCTAGTCGAACAATGCCACCCTTTGTTTTCAAATCATTTGTTGAATGCTTTCTAACATGCGACTATCATAGACATCAAGACACCAATGGTGCATTTAACATTCAGTTCAACTTTATTATTCAAGCGCTTAAGAACGTATTACATGTATTAAATAGTCAAGCGCCCATACATAATTTACTTTTATCTCAAACAAAGTAAGCATTGTTGGTGGTTCTGTATTGAGATACTTCTATGTATTATATATTCGAGCAGTTTTTGAAAGCACAGAGACAATGAAGTACGTGCAATTTCAAAATATACAAACACTGTAATAAAAACATTCGAACTTGTATTGTTTCAACCGTTAAAGACGCTTCACGTAAACCGAACCGATAGGAAAACGAATGCTAAGACTGGCTTATAACAAATTAATCCTCCTGGGTTTGCTTCGGTGTTTGCTTCGGTGTTCTGTTTCCTTATAGTCACATTCGATTTCAACACAAAATAAATTACTCGAGAAATTCGTTCATGCTGATTGACGGAATCGGAATGTAAAGTTTGATCAACAAAATGTCAATACATGCCACTGTAAATGTAATAAACGGTCTATCCTGTCAAACATGATGTTTTGTTTCACAAGAGTACACGGAAACCACACGTTTACAACTTTGTCATCGAACAAAGCAGGTCCTGAATATATTTTACTATTTTATCTCACTAAATGTTATAAATTGGCGGTATAAACTATGACCTATTACAAAACAAATAAATTGAACTTGAAAATACATATTAAGTTATACTATAATCAACAAAAATCATTATAATTACCTAATTTCAATGTTATGAATGTGATACATGTACATAAATCTTTATTTAATAGTAGAATATATAAATGGAAATATCATGTAATATAATAAGCAGCAACGTTTGTCGTTTTCTAATACTGATTTTGCTAGCACAGAACATTTTTCAAAACCAAATAGTATTATTTTTTTTTCGTATTGCCTGTAATTACGAAACACTGAAGGCCATATGAGAACGTATTATACACTTGCTAGCAAATAGACTACTCGCCAAAGAAATAGTTCAATAAGTTATGTAGATCCGCGCAGATATATGGTTGGTAGCGATCATACCATGCTAGACTCTAAAATGCATCATGATTTAAAGTCCTGTAAAACTAACAGTCAATGTCAGAGTCATAAGGTTTACACGATGTCAATGTGTGTTACTTTTAAATAAATTGTCATATTTTGTCGTAAGTAAACACATATTTTGGTAGAAATAAGCTGTGAGATTTTTTTCACTCCAATATGCAATGAGAGTCAATTGTATAATTTTGCAAAGTAATCAGAGTTTAATAAAGGGAAATTATTTCCTGAAATTGGAAATCAAACCTACGAACCATTAAAACGAATATTAATTGAATTAAATTACTTGTGTAATATTCACCATTGCAACCTAGAAGCACGTTTCTAAACCACAATCACAAAGACTTAATACAAAAGAAAAACAAGCTGAGTCCTTTCTTCTTAACACGATATCTGAATCTTTTCATATATTTTAAATTCTAAATAGCAATTAGGCATATTAATTGGTAATACAACTTACATAAATTGTTAATTGTACGTGACCAGACCCCTTTACGTCAAACTTGTTTGTTAGTAAAATCAACTGGGATTTCGGAATGTATTCTTAGAATGTTATACAGAAGCGCTGAAAAACATAGTACAATTTATATATCCTTAACATAATTAAGGAAGAATATATGTTTTTATTCATTTCTGTTTTTAAAGCAGCAAAATAGAATGAATTGTAGGACGTATCCTATACGTTATTAGTGAGACAACTCAATACAATTTATTTCATGTTCAATATTCATAAAATGTGCATTTATTTTAATAACTAGTTGGTAATTTATATTCAGTATGACATTAAAAAACTAATGGTCCATATTTTACAGGTTTGCACTATTGTTATAAATGAATAGAAGCCTTAATGAGTACACATGATAATAATTAGAACTAAACAGGAGTAAAATGTCATTAAGAATAGTACAGCCATTCGCAAGTGTACTTTTTGGTTGAATACATGTACGAAACTTTTATTTGTTCTGTTAATATTATGCTATGATTATAATGTTTTATCACTAAAACATGTTTTTTTCATTATCTACAGTTTTGTGTTGTTCAAAACGATTACGCTACAACAGAAGGTAATGCACGAACTTTGGTTAATTAACTGTTGTTGATTGTACAGTTATTAAATAATCAGTACTTGACGAATACAAACAACTAACTCGCAAAACATAACTCAGATACTTAGGTTTTATTCCAAAAACCTGAACAAAAAGATTCTAAGAAAAATACATGTTAACATCCTCTGTTACATTTGACTGTACTGTTATATTTTTATGGATATATGACAGGTGCTATTAATAAGAGAAATACATTATCGAATACCATGGTACAAATTGTACCAAGATACCAGCCAGTATTGCTTAGCAATGTTTACCAAATAGAGGTATATTTATTAACATTCAACAATGCAAGTGAAGTACAACCCCAGTCACCATATATTCTGAAACCCCAAATAAAGTAGTTCAAGGTTTAAAAGTTATACATTATTATATATTGATTTCAAAAATTTCAAAACATTTTAAGTTCCGATAAATGAAGTTTAAAAAAGCATCATCATATTAATTACATAAGCAATATGAACCCTTATAATAAATTTTAATAATTGGACATAGTATAACTTTGTCTTTCGTCAATCCTCTTTTTAAGTTTAATATGTTTCGCTTAATCAGGGAATGAGGTACGATGTGAACATTTTAGTTCTAAAATTAAATTCTTATCCAACATTCAACGGAATCATAAGTATAAATCGATAGAATCAAAAACAAACACGATCTTTTCATGTGACAATAAGTTATGAGGTTTAATGTGTTACAAATGAAGATTGCTTGATTACCATTCGCTCGTATGAACCTATAGCAGCACATCACCGCAATAATATATTTCAGCAAATATGGGATAGTTCGCAGTCAGGAAATTTACTCACTACAGCTAAAGCTTAGCATTATTACAGGCAAACAAAGTAAATGGGGCTTCTTCGTATAATATTTAATGCAATGCTGAAATAAACCTTATACATTAAATGCCAAGTATTAAAAGTATTATATTTGTATCAGCCGTCCTTTTATTGTATTCCCTAAAATAACCAAGCAATCTCAGCATAAGCCTTTATTATCATGAGCCATTAATTTAAGATAACATCAACATGACTTTTCATCTTTTAAAAGCACACACTTAGCACAAAATTAATTAAAAAAGCACACATTTGAACGCATTTATACGATTTCTTTGTGATGACTTGCAGCATAATAACACTTCATTACACACGTTTTTTTTTCATCACAGCGATACTTAACTGTACGATTCAAAGTGTAATGCTTTTATTTATGATATCAGGAGGCAAACAATGAAAATTGCTGGGGGTAATTAACATGTTTGAAAATAACTTGTAATATGGCGCTCTTAATGTATGTAAAAACATATTTTGTGTGCATCAGGAACCTATAATATTCATATACCTAAATCTTTGAGAGTGAACTGTTCATATTTGCGCAGTTCAAGGAAAACACGAACTGTATTGGTGTGTGAGCTTAAGGTGTTTTACATGTTTACAATAGATAAAACGTTGTTACTTTTCTATTTTATTTTAATTGATGTTCGATTATGGTAATGTCTCTGAGGCAGAACCATATTTGTGTATTGTTTTAATTAATACCTTAGATCGCATTTATGAATTACCATTTGTCTACTAAAACTATTTTAATGGACATCACAAATCATAAAAGGAAGGAGACACAAAAAGATTTTTTATTGTATTTAAACCTTAGTAGAGTTTCTTTGCCTTCGTAGCTTTCACATGCCATAACATAATTTTATTGGATATTGTAAAATGTTTTGCAATCATTTTTAGCCAACGTATGAAACTATTTTGAAACAGACTAATTAGTCGCAACTAATTGTCCATAAAACAAAAACAATTAGCGTAGTGAACCGAAGAATTGCGAAATATATTATTTACAGACCTCTGTTTGTGCTTATATAAAAGCAAACTAGCACAAAACAGATAATATATACTCTTCCTTTTTATCTGTTTTGTTGGTGTGTTTCTATCTCTGAAAACGGATAATTTGAAAATCAATCGAGGGGATTTTTCGAACGACTTTTAATAAAGCTGAAACCAACTTTTAATATGTATCAAGACATATTTATAACATATATATGTAAGGTCAATAAATAAGATATTTCGTAAATAATTCATCTGACGAAATCTGACGAAGGTCCGTATAATGGTAGACTGAAGTGATTTTTGTTTTCTTTTTACAAATATAATTAGGGCTTTAGTTTAAAAAATATGCATACACAATATGCCTGTTATTTTGTTTTTTTTTTACAACGTTTAGTTTCATTGATATTGTACACTTCAGAAACTAAGAACACATTTTTATTATAAATTGTATCGGCAGTTAACGAGAAACATTGGATTCTAATGTAAGGAATTGTAATAAAACACGTGCACGTGAACAGTCCTCATAATTAATTATTGTAAAGTTTTGGCGAAGGCGATGATGTGTTAAAGTATAAACCCGTACGTGATGAACATCATATTAAATTCGATGGGAATTTATTAAAACAGTTAATTCAATATAAAACAAATATTTGACTAACCAGTTTAATTGATTGATTATGCGAAACTCATAATGTAAAAGTGCCTCAAAACATTGGTTCAATTGTAAGACTAAGATATTAACATGAGATAACATAGCATTACATGTCTGCAAGGCAAAGGAATTTTGCTTCAGTTGCAATGTTTTGACTGTTTCGCACTATAAAACTGCCATATCGATTGATTATATAATTATACAGAATTTTTTGTGACATAAAGATTTTGCATCTAAAGAGAAAAGATCACACAAAACATGATTAATAACATCTATGTTTCAGGAAGAATAGTCAAGAACAATTATAAGAATGCCAATTACATTATGTTTACCTGTCACTCCAGAAACTCATGTGTTTATCCAACGAGCCATAGTTTATATTGCTTATGCAGTTGAATGATATGCCATAACACGTAAAACGTTTAATTTCACATAAACCTATGGAATGCTCGTCTGCAGAAAGTATTATTAATCAAAAGAAGTGACACAAATATACATTGAACGGGATCGGGACCAACAAATTGTCTTATATTATTTTGTAACTACTGTGATGTTTACATTTAAGGCAAGATACATGGGTTATTTTGGATTAACACGAAGTGTTTTTTTTTATCTCTTAGACAAATGAAGCGAGTCATATAGAAGGACAATGAGTATGCACCTATGTTTGATTCTTCAAACACATGTGCATTTGTGTGTGTATGGCCGAAGATAATTGCAAAATAAATACAATTGTATAAGTATCTAAGGGAGAGCGCTAACGCAATCCCCTTCTCAGTCACTAATAGTTTACTAAAAACGTTCTCACTAAGATCTACTTAGAAGATAATCGCGCACATGGACAAACCAATCATATAAGATATCCGAATGTGATATTGTTTTCTGCTGCACCAATGAATACAGAGTTCACACCAATCAAACAAAAAGAAAAACATATGGATACGCTTTTCCTGAAGCCAATGTGCTAGTTATATTTTCGATATAGTAAAAATGAAACTTGACGCCTATAAATAACATACTGAAGACCTTTATATGACCTTCCAGTTGCATGTTTGACCACGTGAAAGTTCTAAAAAGGCACAATAGTATTATGTTATTTATATGAAGACATGTCGTCCACTTATTAAGCTGTACGATTCTTATTTCTCACGTGCCTAGCTGTTGCTTAGTTTAATTCATAAAGACATGTATGCCCAAGCTCATACTGACAAGTTTATCCATGTAAATATTCCTACAATTGCAGATAACGAACTGACGCGGTTTTTTTTTGTTCTTCCTTCATCATACCCGAGCAAGCGCATCAACACTCTATATTCATCTTCCTATTTTTTAGTATTCCAGACAACTTAGAATTTGCATGTACGTATCTTAAAACGGAAATCAAATCAATCCGATAATACCGAACGTAAACTGTAAAGCTTACAAATTAAGAATAAATCGCTATTTAGGGCAAGTTATTGAGTTAATATGTATTTAATTGAGATCTATTGAATACTACTTACTACTTATCGAGACTGTTTCCTTGGCCTAAAACAAGTACTTGGTTTCTTTGGGGGAGATCAAAATAATGCTCCCACATGGGGATCGAACTCGTTACCTCCGGTCAAGGGGCGGACAACATATTCATTACACCAGGGCGACATTTAAAGGGCAGGTTTATTTGATTGGTATAATTTGAATGCCATGCAATTAAATTAAATCAAGCGCTTATTATTGAAACACAACTAAATAGTATGTATATGTTCGGGTTCTTCGCCATATTGTGCGTGATGCATACGGATAATATAGGAATATCATTATCATTTAAGTACAGAACAGTGTGTGGCTTCCATATGGTATTAACTTAGAAGTATTGTTGTTCCGAACGTTTTCAGGGTATTCTGTCAGAATATAAGACAAAACAGACCAACGAGTGCATTTTGTTTTTATTTTTTTGATAAGCCTGTAATGCCTTTAGCGATACATCAAGTGTTGATCAGTTATGTTGGCCATTATTGCAAAGCTGTAAACATTGTGGGATTTTCGAAGCATCTATTTGGATCATTTACTAATGTTGCCATTTTATAAGTGTATCTTTGTATTAGATAAAACATTAACGGAGATCAAAATATACAATTGATTCCTCTGTTTTTTAATGCAATTTTATGTTAGAAGAAATTATATCGTACAACATAGTTCAGATAAAGGTATTTTGTTAAAGAATAAAAAAACTTAATTTGCCACACCATAGGGTTTTTAAAATATACGTCTTTTAGCAATACACAGTAAATAAAACGGTTGCGTATGTACTATAACACAAACTATGAAAAATATAAAAAGAAATCACCAGTACCTCTGAGTAATACTCCCGTATAAATATCCAGATATACGACTCACACGGGTTATACTATTCTTTTATGACGGGTCGGAAAGTTAAAATAAAAATAGAACAATCGATATGAGGTCAGGCCGGTTCAGGAAGTAAAAAATTTAATAGAGAAAGGAACAATACATTAAATGATACTCTTCTAAATAACGCGAACTCCAACTTTAAACGTGTGTCATGTACAAATAAACAGTTTAAAACTGCCAAAATTTTGCAAAGTACAATAAATAATATTATGACTTAAAGCTCGGTTAAAACAATTAAGAATGCAACACATTGTTGAACATAAATGACAACATGAAATAACGAATTTTTATTTAAACAATATTTCCAGGTAGAACGATGATAGGCAAAGGAAAATATACAATCCTTAATGACGGCCTTTTCCTTGGTGAAGACAACGAATGAGTTTGTTGATATTAAATGTTGTGCAAAGACATTTAAGATTCATACACGGCTTCCGTTTCAGAAATTCGGTGTTTGTGTTTTCAATTTGTTAAAACCCGGATAATCATATTCATATTTATTGGTTGCCTATGAAAGAAAAAAAATGCTTGAAATAAAGTCGAGTTTCCTGCAAGTATTAAATACAGTCACAAATAGACCCTGTATCATATTTTCCGACTCAGTACCGTTGCATAATCTTGGTCGGGTACTCTTTCGACCCATGAATTCGATTGTGTTTCGGTTACCTTTTGGGGCGCTATGTAAAAACGTTCATGGTACAAACTTTAAATTTCTTGATAGCCGTTGAATAATTATAGAAGTACCTGTTTGACAGTTTTGTGAATGAGAACAATATAATGTTTTCGCTGAATAACGATTTAATACAGTTGACATTTAAGACGAATACTATAGATATTTATATGTATCCATTGTTTTATGAAAATGCAAACGAATCTAGGTTTATGTTCTCCTGATTATATAACGTTTGATATAATAATTAAGTAGTTTCTTTTTTATGGTTATATGAAATTAGGGGGCGAGAAAAAAACATTCGAATCAAATAATATATTTAAATAAACATACACACACGATTTTTACAATTTTGTTTGCATTTTACGCAAGTTATATTTTATGCTAATCGAAAAACCTCACACCTTTTTCAAATAAGTATGTGAATTCTTTATAACATTCATCTATGATACAAATTTACACAACAATGGTGCATTCACAAATAAATTTCAATTTTAAGCATTAAGTCGATTGAGAACGTATTCAAAGGTTTTAAATACTCAAGCACCAATGCATCATTTACCTTTATCTCAAACAAAGTGATCATTGTAGGTTCTCAAATTCTTGAATGTGGGATATATTTGATCAGTGTTTTCAAAGCCCACGAAAAATCAGCTCCCTATCATTTGAAAATTTACAATTAAAATCATTTAAATTTGTATTTTTTCCAACCATGAACGACGCAACATGTAAACGCATTTGTAGAAAATCGAATATTAATCACACTACACAATAATCATGAATCCTTTCTTTTTTTTTATTGAAGTAGTCTTTTTGCATCATTGTCAACATTACTTTCTATTCCAATGCAATGTAAGTTAATCAAGCAATCCGTCCAGGGTGATAGAAGAGATTGGAAAGTAATGTTTGATCAACAACATGCCGTAATGTGAATGAAATTGTAAATACTAGTAGCTGCTCATTTATATATTTACCATGCATTAAATGTGTTACCATAATATTTTTTTTGTATTTATGGTATATGTTTAGTCCCTACGAATATTAGCAAAGAATCAATGTGAAAGACAAATTAAGTTTTTATAAAACATACGAAATCGTTGAGGTAATCACGCATACCATTACATAGAGGAGCACAATCTACATTCACCCTACAAATAATATAACTACGAGTTTAAACTACGTCTTTTATAAACTTATGATGCTACCAAACATGATGCTGTATTTCCAAAGCACACAATAGGACATGTTATTGAATAAAGCAGTTTCTGAATTAATATTCTTTTTTTGTGCTGCCCACTTTTTATTGTTTGGCAGAATTTGCAACATAATAACATTGAACTTGAAGATATAACTAAAGATCAACCCTAATCCGTACGTAAAATATATACTGTCTGTATTACAATCCACTGTTATGTACGAACACCATACAGTTTTATCGAATATTAAGATATATTTCTGTTTATAATATAAAGATAACTTTAAAAAAAATGTATGTGTCGCTGTGATGATACTATTTATGTTATTTCTAGCGTATATATGAAACACCCCGGCGTTTATTAGCATTCTAAAAACTGAATACCGTATGATTATATTTCTTTGGAATTAGGCAAACTTGTGGACAACCTTGCAGATATACCAAGAAAGCAAGCGTGTCATTTAACCTTTAAATCTACATCTGCATAGATATAAGACAGCTTGCGAGCGTAGCAATATCATTTCGTTTTTCGCCGATTTCATGTGCTTACAAAACAAAATGGCAGTCGATGTTTGCGTATATAATTTGCATGAAATGTACACTGTATGTTTGTTTCTTATCTTTAAATTGTCTGATTGTTGTAGTAAGTGCAATGTTGAAATATACCTTTTGTATTATTACGCTAAATTTTGTACCATGTTTGTGTAAACGTTTACAGTATTGAGAAGTGGTTAACTTTTGAATATGCAACAAATTACTGTATAAGAAACAAAAGTGTGCAACTGCCTAATATTGCAAATCAAACCAAACAACAATGACAACGAATATTATTTCTATACAATAACTCGTGTTATATTCATAATGTCAGAACAATTTAAATATGATTAAAATGATTTTATATGATCTAACATGATTTAAGAACCCTTTCAAATATTGTAAATTCTATATAGTCGTTCGGTATTATAATTTATAAATTATTAGTTACAACATGAACGGTAATAGGCCTCGGTCGGTGAACTTGTTTTAATTGTTTAATTTAATTGTTGTAATTCCGACCAAGATGTTTAAATTTATTCTGAGAATGTGATATTGCAGCGATGAAATTAAATATATAAACTGTTATATTTCCTATAAATTACTAAGCACGGTATCTACATATTCTGTTAATTTCTGTTTTTAAAGCAAAGTACATTGAATTGTAGGACATATGTGATGAAAAAATTCATTGTTTACTAAACATCAAATTACTTGTAAATTAAAAAGTTTGAAAATTATTAAATTTGCGTTTATATTTATAAATAGTGGGTCAATTATTTTGAACATGTATTTTAATGCATGGTATTTAAGAATATGTACTTAGTCAGGGGGCAAGCGCATACGGGTGCTTACCGGGTTGAGTGAGGTTAGCTGGAATCGAGATAATGAAATAATCGTAATGTATCTTATATTTTACTGTAAACATGCACAAATACTGTTTATTATGAGAAAAAATGATATTCGAACATCCAACATATCGAAGTTCAAGAAATTAAACAGCAAATTTGTCGACGGGTTTGCTTCAATAACTTTTGTATTCCGATTTCTACGGTATTGAAACAAAAAAACGAGGGGAGAATAAACACGGTTGAGCCGAAAGAGCTTATTCTTGTTAATGAAATATAAGTAGAAACTGGCTTACCGGGTAAAAATATCCGTTACTCCTTCACGAACAACACTAAAACGACGCCATCTTGAAAGGTTTGTTCCAACTATCTTCACTTTAACCCGGTAAGCTACCGTATACGCATGACCCCCTGTTAGAAGTTTACAAGGTAATACATGAATTAAAAGTATTAATATTAGTTATTGTGCAGGTATAGTAACTAAACTGGAGTCGAACATGTCCTTAATAATATTACAATAATTTTCAAGTCTACATTTTGTTGCATGATACTTGCTTAAAAATATGATTTTGAAGACTATGAAGAGTTACAATAAATAGCGAATTTCTGAAAAGATGATGAAAACGTGTGTCTTAAGAATCGACCTTTTATGTTCAACAAAGCGATTGTTCTACAACGGAGGCTAATTCATGCACTTATGCAGGAACTATCGTTATATCTGATTCTTGTCATGAACATGCGTTAGAGTGATTAGCTGTGGTGGATAGCACAGGCGTTGAATACTCAGAGATGCAAAACATTAACTCGTAACACATAACTCAGATACATAGGTTTGATTGGGAGCCAATGAAAACACATTTCACTCTTACATACGACGTAGGGAAAATACCTTTGAACGTCGACTGCGATTGTTGGTTGGCTTGCAAAGGCACAGTAATGGACAAATGAGATAAATACCACGCCACAAACTGTACCAATACACATGTGATACTAAGCCATATATACCCAACGTAGGAATATTTATAAGCTGTATCAACAGATGAAGTGAAGTTAAACTCTATCGCCAAAGCAGTATTCCAGGATTGATCGTTGGGGACGTCGATAAACAATCTTACGTTATGAAAATCGTCAATCAAATACATATAACATTAATCTTTAGTTACACCAGAAAAAAACGTACTATAACATTTGGTCTGTTATTTTAACACACGGAACCAATTATTAAGCAGTAAGACACAAATACTTATGCACAAGAAAAGACGTACAAGTACATAAAAACCCACAAACAGGAACAGAACTGGATTCACCGCCTTGGAACGCCCAAAATGAAAAGTTTGAATAACTAGTTAAAGCTCAAGTCTACCTATATACTGAACGATGAAATCAAAACAAAACTCTACTTCATAAAGACCGTATATACGATATGCAAATAACAGGCAGTAAAACAAGTCACAATCGATTAAAGTTCAAATATTAATACTATTCGTATAATTATGTAATTTTTCATTACAAACATATGTGTTGTTTGCTTTCCTGGAAATCACATACCACCAGCAAAGTTTTGTGCATCATATATATATATATATATATATATATATATATATATATACATATATATACTGACATAAACCTTATAATTAAATGTAGCACATTAAACGTATTACATGTGTATACATTTATCTATTATATAATTGCCCGATATATCAACAAACCGCAGTGTATGATATCTTGCATAATTAAAGTGTAATAAAACATCACTTTCTAACTTTAAATTAAACAAACTTGTTATAAAAGAATGCGATGTCTTTGAGACGCTTTTTTTCAGCAACATAACAATTATGTCATTTGAAAATTGTGTTATTGATTATTATCCCGACATGCATCTTATTGAACATTTGAAATGAACGAAATTAAAAATACATATACAATTTACTCTTAACTATTGACATTGAAAAAAAATCACCTTGTCTTAATGAGAACGCTATATATTGGTTTGCATTCCTATTGAAACTCTTGGTTACAAAAATAAGTTTTTAACTGAAATTACCAATGCAACTGTTATATTTATATCATGGACATATGAGGTAAATAAACCAGCTATGTTGTTAATCTTCTCTTGAATATATATTTTGTCAGTGTTATTTTCAAACAAACGTGGTTATTACGTACGTATATTAAATTACACATGTAGATTGATTTAAGTGAATATGAAAATGAAACCTGCTTTTAAATGCAAACCTGTATGTTTAAACTTTTAAACATTAAATTAATTACTACCAAGAATCAAATCCATCATGCGTTTGTCCATATAATAGGCAAAATTCAATACACGTTAAACACTGTATTTTTGCGTGTGTCTCATACAATGTTTTGCACATTTGTATATGAAAAATGCATTTATTTAAATTTAAAGCGCACTTCTGTTTTAAACAAAGATGTAAACAGTATGTCTTATTTTTGTTTAACTGCACAATGTCTTATTTCATTGATGTTACACACTTCAGAGACTATGAATACGTTCCAGATCCCAGAATTGTACACAATTAAATGTGAAGTAATGCAATCATTATTCCAAATGCAATCGGCAGTGAACCGGTATAAAGTTACCCTGATCTTTAACAAAATTTTATTTAATAGTGATTGATTTGGAAATGAAATGAAGTAAATAAATGAATAATATATAATTATATAAAGTGTTTTATTCTGCGCATCTCAGTCTATTTATTAGCACAGCAATACACGCAGCGTTCAGTCATAGTATTTCTGAGGTGAAGACTTAAAAGCTTGGCATGGTTCATGATGTAAGTCGTTTAGTTGTTTTGCAATGTTTTGGCTTTGTTCGCAGGAAAACATTATCATTATGATTGATTATACTATCAAACATTATAATGTTTTATGAATGTTTTGTATCGTTATGGGTAGGATCACACACAGTACGCTTAATTAGCCATATTGTCTTTTTAAGCAAAAAACAAAAATATATGAGAATGTGAGTAACACAATGTTTGCGTTCCACTGCGTGTCGAAACGGCCTATATCGTAAGAAAGCTAGTTGAAAAGAATGATTAGACCAAATACGTAAATAGTCTTTTTCCGCATAAATATCTGGAAAGAATGTCTGTAAAACGTTTTGAGTATAGTATTACAATGCACAAGTTATTTTTCAAATTATATTTAAAGCCAAGAATCTCCCAAAACTATTGTTACAAATTGGTCTTTATATACATATATATATATATATATATATATATATATATATATATATATATATATATATATATAAACAAAGTTAATTGTAAATCGAAAGTAGTAACAAAACTCAACATTGAATAGGGTCGGAACAAACACATACTCTTATTTAATTTTGTATTTAATGTAATGAATAGATTTAATGAAAGAAACATGGATTATTTAGGATTAATGCCAATCTAAGTTTTCCATCTTCGAGAAAAGATAAGCATGTCATAAGCATACGGTTTATTTTTATTTTTAAGCACATTTTAATTATGTGTATACATTATAATGTTTTGAATAAATAGTATATACACAGAATGGACTTGCCCAGTGCAAACCCCTTCCTAGTCAATAAGAGTTAAAATGTTGCGACTTCGCGTACATGACATACTTATAATAAACCATTTTAGATATGTGATATGGATTGTTGCTCCTTCAGTTAAAACAGAGTTTACACAAATAAATCAAACGACATAACTGTCGACTTACCCAAGGCTTTTGATCGGACTAACGTGCAAGCAATATTCTAAATTAATGAATCAACAAAGACCTTTCCAAGACCTTCCAATTGTACGTTTGAACCAGCAAATGTTCGTATAAGCCATACACAGACATAAGAGGTAGACATTTACAGGTAGACATGTTTTCCATTAAATAAGTTGAACGAATCCGACGCCTCACGTTCCTAGCCGCGGCAAGATTAAATTGATGAAAACATGTATGTTCAGGTTAAAGCATGCATACACGTGCAGATAAAACACTTCCGATCGCGTTCACATCATCAAACCCGAAAAAGCTTCTCATTCATATTCATTCATCTTCATCTTACTGTTTGAGCAATACTCATGACTGAGATTTTGTTTCTTTCATGCGCAGTTAAATCGACCGGGTAATCCAACGTAAAACCGTAAGCTTAACACAATGAATAAATTATATCGCTGTTTTAGCGCTGATTTATTCGATCTGTATTTGTTTTATACTAAGATTTTTTTCGGTATTATAATACATGTATTACACAAAACAAACAAACACAGTTCTCAATGTCTAAACCAAAGAAAATATTAATCTTGCATTGTTTGCAAAATGTTAAGTTTGCTCGATTCATACAGATACATATGGTTATATTACATAAACAGACTAGTGCGAGAAATTCCATGTGCTTAAATGTGTCGTGCAATTCAAATCTACATTGTACGTGTGCTTATTTAGCGGCACTTTTTCGCATGATTATGCATGTATATGTATTTGTGCAAATTAAATTATAATCAAACATGTGCGGCTGTCCAGTATAGGATGTCAATATAATTATACATGTAATTATTAAGTGTATATCTCGATATAAACGAAAAGCAATGACAACAATTATCACACACTGTGATGTTTCAGTATTAAAGAAGAATCAGCAATTTGTCATGAGTTCGTGGATAATTTTATTTATGTTTAAATAGGTCTGAGTCAGGTTGTAGAACTAATCAAACAGAACGGTGGTGTTTTGTCGCGGTCATTCATCGTAAGATGCGATGCGATGATTGAGTCGTTCAAATAAGTGACTACTATTCAGAGTTCATTGGTTCAATATTCAGGCTGGTAACTAAATATTTATTTAAAAAATATCGGGTATATCGCCTTACATAATTGTTTATTGATTACTATTTGTATAAATTTTTGGAACATTTATTGATTTAATACTCGTCAATCTCTTTTATCTTTTAGGAAAATCCATTCGATTAAGAAATGTTGGAGTATTTACAGTAGACCTGGTTTAAGTGTCAGTTCTTCATGATTTGTAATGTTGCTATTTAATGTTTGTTTAGAAAAAACAACAACAATTAATCGCGCATTTTCTTCCTGCAAATAGATAAAACGCTGTCGAGGATAAAATACCTTGAAGCGGTAATTTCGTTAGAATGTAAATGATAAGCACTGTTGTACAAAGTAAAAGCCTTCTTAAAAGTGTCTCTTTGTTGTTTAAACGCATGTACTTTTACTAGAAAGCTGGTTATAATACATGCCATTGTTTAAGTATTTAAATTACCCCTAATTCTTTTATCAGATGGCTGCTTGCGTTTAATACACATATTTGATGTTTGGCAAAATCACTTTATACCTTCATAAAAGCGTAGCACGACGCCCTGCAACGTTCAAAATTACCTGCCCTGCAGTTATGATAACTTATATAAGACGCAAAAAAATACAATCTATTTGTATATTATTGTAATGCTTCCTCATCTCGATTTATGTTCTCTAGATTCTATAACGTTTGATATTAAAATCAGTATATACCCGGCTGTTATATTAAATAAATAAAACGTGCACTTACTAATCTACTGGAGCTGATTAATGCGCAAACGTTAATTTTTGGATGCGCAGTGTGAACATTTGTTCTCTCAATTATTACGCAGAAACGAAGTACATCAAGCATGTAACATGCGCGAGTTAGGTACATTACAATAAGTGCTATACAAATATAGACTCTACACAGAGTTTTCCAAATATTTATTACTTGCAATGCATTTGATGCACCGTCTTAAATGTATACACTATCGTAATATCGTAATACTTAATAGTAAGTTGTGGCACATATGTTGAATATAAAGAACTATGTAATATCAAAAACTATAAGAACAAAGACACGCAAGAACATTATCAGGAGAGAAATTGTCTGTTAACATCAGATATTCCTTTATTTAATGCAAGTGGCCGATAATCGGTACAACTAACGAACAATTCAGCGAAAAACACACCAGTGATTAAAGGTAGATCAACATCAAGAAGAGGTCTTTGCAAAGTATCGGATGTAAAGCATCGTGTTGGTGCTGTACTTTTCTTTTACGTAATGGGGGTAAGTGTGTTTTTCAAAATTGATTATTTTCAAACGCACTTTAACCTACTTTATATGGTTGATGCACACTTTATTATATTTTTTATTCACTACAATAATGCATTTTAATGTTGTTGATGCAAATTGTGTGTGTGTGTGTGTGTGTGTGTGTGTGTGTGTGTGTGTGTGTGTGTGTGTGTGTGTGTGTGTGTGTGTGTGTGTGTGTGTGTGTGTGTGTGTGTGTGTGTGTGTGTGTGTGTGTGTGTGTGTGTGTGTGTGTGTGTGTGTGTGTGTGTGTGTGTGTGTGTGTGTGTGTGTGTGTGTGTGTGTGTGTGTGTGTGTGTGTGTGTGTGGGTGGGTGGGTGGGTGGGTGGGTGTGTGGGTGTGTGTTTGTGTGGGTGTGTGTGTGTGTGTGTGTGTGTGTGTGTGTGTGTGTGTAAGTGTGTGTGTGTGTAAGTGTGTGTTGTGTGTGTGTGTGTGTGTGTGTGTGTGTGTGTGTGTGTGTGTGTGTGTGTGTGTGTGTGTGTGTGTGTGTGTGTGTGTGTGTGTGTGTGTGTGTGTGTGTGTGTGTGTGTGTGTGTGTGTGTGTGTGTGTGTGTGTGTGTGTGTGTGTGTGTGTGTGTGTGTGTGTGTGTGTGTGTGTGTGTGTGTGTGTGTGTGTGTGTCTGTATTCCTAACACACCGAGGTAATTCATTGAAAAACACACCCACGTACTGAGGTACCAAAAACTACCGAGGTACTTTTTCCCGTTACCTCGAACCGAGTACCTCGCCAAACGCTTGTAAATACCATATCCCACATTTTTGGCTCGTTTCCACGGGTACCTCGAAATAACGTTGTAGTACTTGTTTGTGTGTCAGAGTGTGACCCCACACACTTGACGTTCATCTCTGATATTTGGTTGGTTTCTGTGGTTCCAATCTTGAAAAGCAGGAATAGAATAGCACCAACAGGGAACCATCGTACCAAAAGCCGACAAACTCCTCACAGCAGTTAATTCCCTTAGGCATGCTCCCGGTCATTAATCCGAGGTAGGAGCACACACCTACTGTTTTCAGACTCAAGTTTTTACATTTTTTCGTACAAAAAAGGATCATGTTTTCAGTGTGTCTAGTGTGTTATATCTAATAACATAACATTATCTTCTACAGTGGTGTAGGTTCCAGCTGGTGTCATTGGATTATTTTATAGAATAAGAAAATGAGGACAACGCCCAAGAATGACAAGAAGAAAGTGGTTTATAAGGTGAACAAATGTGATTATTTACTATTTTTGAAAGATTTCATTAGAACTGGTTCATGTATGACTGAAGTTTATGTTATTTTAGTTGTGCATATTGTTCCGATCTTTATATAGAATGCGTATATGAGGACTCGGCAAGTAGTTATTTTTATATTGTCATATATTTTCGTGACCCAATGAAACTGTCAACAGTGCTGACAATAGTTAATGAATTGTAATAAAGTGATATAAAATAGAGATTTGCTATTATTTACAATTATCATAAATGATTTTAATCACGAGAGTGGAGTTTTTTCTACTTGTACTTCATGATGAACGTTATGTTGATTGACTGAAATGTGTCAATAGAAATTATTGTTTACATTATCATGGACAAAGAATGAAAGATTGGCTCCAACTTGTTTCACGCAACGAAGTTTGTGGCGACAACTTTTTTTTACCCAGTGAAACCCCTGTGCTTTTATATTTTGTATGTATTATCATCTACAAAAGTTTATAAAATTAAACCCCTGTGTATATGCTTACTTAAGATAATAGTGATATCGCACTACTGGTATTCCTAGGAACGGTGCTTATGTAAATAGCGAGTCTTTATAACAGTGAAATGCATTACAGGAGGTAAAAACAAAAGTTTGATATATCAATTAAGATTGTCATTATATTTCGTTTAACACTTTTTTTTTCAGTTTCCTTGGCCACGTGCTTTGATTTGTTTTTATTATTCGGCGTTCATTGATATGCATCTATTTAAATTGTATTCTTTACTATTAAGTAACAGCATTATAATAAGCGTATTTGGTGATTAATTTATAAGCACGTGCTCATAGTCAGGTGCATTCCGACACATTGCCAAATTTTATTTCAGAAAAAGGTCGAACACATCATGTCGAGGTCATGCCCAATATATAGCCTGCAAGGTATCACGACGCTGTATGCGAGGGTCAGCGACTATATTTGGCGCAAGCACAAGCTGTCGGCCGAGCAGGCGAAGCAGCTTTCGTCCGAGCAAAGGGCCGCCACTTGCAGATGAACGAACAGCGAACGCCTGTATTACCAGTGCTCAGCACCTGCGCCAGACAGATATCAAGGACAGAGGCTCCCTGGACTAGTGCTCAGGAAGAGCGAAATCAAGAAGAGTGGTAAGAGTTACATTGTGTTGATGTGCATTTTTTATTCATTATGATTAAACATTATACACACATGAGGCATTTGTTTATAACACTAAAAGGTGATTATCAACGTGTAAAATTAAATCGAACCACAAGATTTATAAATTGTTCAGTCAAACGCCATGATAAACTTTTCAGATGCAGAAACGGAAGGTGCCTGCCTCCGCCGCAGCGTACAGGTCAGCAACCGCATCCGAGTCCGCTGCCGGTTATGGTTCGGCCAACCCACAGCCGCCACCACGCCCAGAATGAGCTCTTCAGAGGGTGAGCAGACACTGGACACCTTCCTCACCCGGGACTGCTGTCTCAGCCTCGGCCCGCATTCTCGCGTCATGCTTTGTCGTTAAAGCTGTAAGTAACGAAGATAAAAAATATTATAAAAATATAAATATATTATACATTTTGAATACTTAGGAATTATATTAATCAGTTGTAAGTAAAATTTTATGCAATTTCAAGCTATAGCATAGAATATCATTCAATAATATTTTTTTCAGTTTCGATTGTGGAAGAATACATCATGCATGCGGCCACGCGCTGTGGGTGGAAGTGCAATGTGGCGAAGCGCCTAGAGTCCAAATAAAGCTGAACCGCTTCCTGGCCCTGAGCGGGTACACTAAGGGGGCCGTGTTTGCAGACGTGCTGGTGTGAGGAGGACACATGGAGGTCCACGACAACTACCTAACCAAGGCCCACCAGCCAGGAACAGTTCGATCCGCCCTGACAGTGTTTGAGCCTTCTTGAAGTGGGCCGGGGACAAAAAGCATGCACCAGCACCAACGGTGGAGGAAGTAAGCTTAGACATAGGATTTGATTTGATTATGAATATGTATGCATTTAGATAAACTATGCATTATTCTCGAACCGCACCATTTACAATCAATAATCCTTTAACAGGTCAAGATATTGCAAACGTAGCAACGGATTCGGGTTCAACTTGACAACATCATATAGATTTCACTATCTTATTGTTTTATTTCGATAGAATTTAAGGTTTTCGCTGGTAGTTTTTGAATGTGTTTTGATGATCTGTCTAAAGGGTGCTTAATGCTGTTTTTGCAAACCAACATAATTATAGTGATTATAACTTTTTTATTATATTTTTTTTTCAAAAATTTAAAAAAAAATTCTAACAAAACTATAAACTGTTAATGTTCAATTTAGAAAAAAATTATTACATATGTATTTTTTTTTTTTTGTATTATTAAAACAAAAACAGTTAATAGTTTTATTTAAAAAAAATAATTTATTTCAAGCGTAAATAAAAAGGTTATAATCACTTTAATTATGTTTTGCATTAAGCACACTTTTAAGTACTCGTTTTTTTTGTTTAGTTTACATGAATCAACTTTGTACTCTTTTCCGACGGCTTCTTATTCAGCTGAATATTTTTCAGGCCGATCGCACTATCCAGGGCTTCCTGTCAGCCACCCGCGTCGCTCTGCCCTCGGCCGCCGCCCCGGAGCAGCAACCACAGCGTGAGGAAACGATGGTAAGCTTTACAGAGAATTAAACACGATTAGCGATTAACATTCTCAGATGATGACGACACCATAGGGAAATGTACAATAAGCTGCTGATTTAATTATTTATATAATCAATTCGCATTGCAGATTTCTTTACAAATATCGAATATATTTTCTTACACGTGTTTTATTTTTTTTTCAACAGTACGATGAAACAGATGGGCATGATTTCACGCATCATAGCGACAGATGGGCATGATTTCACGCATCATAGCGACGACGACACGAATGTCCCTCTGCCGTCGGTCGCCGCCCCGGAACCTGACCATGACACTGACACTCAGGCCCTAGACTTGGAGACCGGCCTGACGGATTCCCTGGTAAGCTTAACAATGCTTAAACACGATTTACAATGATGAGTAAGATACATAAATGTACGATAAGCCAATCATTTATTTACTTATATAATCTATACGCTTTTCAGCTTTCTTAAAATATTCGAAAATACATACTAACACGTTTTATGTCTATTTTCTATAGGGGGAAATCAAGGATGCCTAGTGTGAGTCATCATCATCCTCATCGATACCGATCCGTGTTGTGTCCAGGGAGAGGCTGCGACAGGTGTCCTCCAGTGACGAGGAGGACCCATACACTACGAAATATTGTGAAAAATCTCAAGTTACGAAAGTCTCACCGAGTTGCTTTTCCGTGAGCTCACATTACCCGTGTCGGCTGACAGAACTGGTTTTTGTACCCAGGAAATTGCTGTATATATATTTTTATGATATGTTTTCGTTGTATTTATGTATTTCTGTGCCAAGTAGTCGTTTTACCCTGGAACGTGACTTTATTATGTTGTACATATGTTGTTTAATTAATATACTTTGTAAGTCCTGGTACTACTGGTTCTACTAACCCTACCAAGGTAAATTACTTGATTTATTGTTATATATAATCAACATATACGCATGCATAATTAGTACTGGTTCTGCCCAGGGTTTTTTGTCTGAAACTATTAAAATAATACACACATCAGTGTATTAATATTACAGACACTCACTTGTTGCTATCAATATTGCCTAGGGCTAAGCGAAAAGACTTTTCAAACACAAAAGTGCGAACGAACATACAATATTATTTAAGGGCTGAATGTATCCGATAATTAATACCAAAATCTTGATCCGCGACAATAAATGACTGATTGACTGAAAAAGTGACTGAGTGAGTGACTTTGTGATTGCGTGACTGACTGTGAGTGAGGTAGTGATTGAGTAAGTTAGTGAGGAAGTGAAGGAGTGAGTGATTGAGTGACTGACTGAGTGATCGAGTGACTGACTAAATGTGTGAGTGACTGACTGACTGACTGAATGAGTGAGTAAGTTACTAACTTACTCACTCATTCAGTCAGTCATTTATTTCAACAATGTATAACACCAAATAAGGCAATACAATTAAAACGCACCTATTGCCACAAGTTATATTATCATTATATATTATTGTGGTCCTTGTGTTAACAGACAGACTGAGTCTAAATTATGGCCCCAAGCTTAAACTGATTCAAGCCAAAGAAATTCGCTAGTTGGGAGGATCCTAGTACATAGGGATAAAGTCTGATTTTTTTTTAATTAAGGGTCGTGGCTGATATTGTTTGGCCATGTTTAGAACTTAAAGAAACTTGGTAAATGGAATCAAAATTAGAGTCCCATTCCTGAAACTTGTGTGTGTGTCCATACTGAGGTAAATACCACGGGACGATCGTGACATACTATGAGTGTGCTGTGTGTGTGTCCATACTGAGGTAATTTGTCTGAAACTATTAAAAATTATTTTTTAAATTATTATATCGTAAATTCACCAACATAATTATACTCAAATGCTAATAAATAATAATACATTTGGAGAAAAAATCACCAACGTTTCTCAAAATGCTCTTTTAGGCCCCCCAAAAAACACCTTAACAACGCACGTGGCGCGCTTATTACCCACCCTTACCCCTGGGCAAACCCCCGGGCTTGGTAGAAATCGACTTCGGCTACATCAATATAATAAATATCCTTGCCTAGACATCAGTAATATTGTGCAGTATATTGTATCATGTTGGAAAAATGGACACAGCGCCCGATGGTAGTTCACTTTGACCCCCAGGAGCTTACCCCCGGCAAATATTTAGGTTAAAGTATTTATTTTGTCCGGTACGGCATACACATATTAATAATTGTTCAAAGTTTCAAGCATATTAGTCAAGAAATTGCCAACTGTGGTAACTTTAACCCTTAAAAAAGAACATAAAAGCTAAAGAACGAGCACCATTCACGAGGGTTACCCACTTTGACACATCCTATTTCGACCCCGGGGCACAGCTATACCCCCAATGCGCACATCAATGTGTCCGTGGTACATTGAAATACCGGAAAAATATAGCTTTTAGGCGCCTATGACTAGTCTAACAGAATATTTTAATAAGAAACGAGCTAACAAACAATGCAATTTTATGAAAAAATCGTTTTTTGGACCCCGTTCAAACATTTTTCAACTTTTCTTGAATATTTTTTTCGATTTATTTGTTTAATTCACCAACATCTACTCAAATAATATTAAATATTAGGCAGTGGCTAGTCGTACGGCCCCGTACGGCACCGTACGGCTAGACAAGAGGCTAGTCGTACGGCTCTGTACGTAAAGCCTTTCCTATGGAGATTGTCTAGCCGTACGGCTTATAAAGTCAAGAATTGTCATTCAGTGCTGTTAATCAGTAATAAGTTTGTTTAAGCTCATAAAAGTTAAAAAAATTCTTTCATCTGTTACGGCTTCCTTTTATGTAATACGGTTGCTTATTTGATTCTTTAATAAGTCGACGTTCCTAAGTAAGGTGTGAAAAACGGTTTTAATGAGTTGCATCATCGATATTATGAAAGTCAATGACGGCGGCCTTGAAAGGTAGTTCTCAGAAATTGAGTTACACAAATAATTAAATTTGGTTCCTAATTTGATTCTTTAATTAGTCGACGTTCCTATGTAAGGCGTGAAAACTGTTTTTAATTAGTTGCGGCATCGATTTTATGAAATTCAATGACGGCAGCCGTCAAAGGTTGTTCTCTGAAATTGAGTTACACAAATAATTTAATTATCTTTTAGACAATTGATAAATAGATGGTTTTATACAAGCAATATATCAGTTCACTGAAAATGGCCGTGTCTTTAACTGTTGGGGAAAAATTCTCCTCTTATGGTGCATAAATAGGCATAATTGAACAGTACTAGCGTTCAAATTGTGTACAGTTTTACAGGAGTTAGAAACTAGAAGTTGTACTTTACTAAAGATCTTAAAACTAGATGCGTTTGCATTACGATCTGTCTCTGACAAATGTATGATTCTGTAAATAATGTGAGTCGCGTTCTGAGAAAACTGGGCTAAATGCATGTGCGTAAAGTGTCGTACCAGATAAGCCTAAGCTGTCCGCACATGCTAATCAGCGACGACACTTTCCGCTTTTATGGTATCCCTGATTAGCCTGTGCGGACTGTACAGGCTAATCTGGAATGGCACTTTACGCACGTGCATTAAGCCCAGTTTTCTCAAAACGCGGCTAATGTATTATTTCTTTAAAGTGGCATGTCATTTAAGATATGAACAACTGCATTTGTCATACATGCGAACAACAAAGACACGGATAAGCCTTGTATTCACACTGTATAATCAGCGTCTTTGTTGCCGCTGCATCATTAATAGACTTTACACATCAAAAAGCAATCATTTTCGTTCCGTTGATTTATTTGTTTGCATAGTCGACATTACAAATTACAAGTCGTGGAATGGTGCCTCATATTGTGTAAATAGGGTATATACCTTCATGTTGTATATGCTTTTGTCAAGTGCTATTATCTGAAAGCAATAAAATCATATTTAATTGTTCTATAATGCTTTTCTTAATTTCTGTAAATTTACGTTTCCCATTTTCTTTTATCGTTTTATCCTTTTCACGTTAAGTTTCCTTTTATTTGTTTTGTTATAAACGTTTCGCATTGTGATGTGATGTCGCAATTTTCATTTACTTAGTTAATATTATTTACTATATATTTATTGTATACATTTGATATTTGCATGTACAATACGTATTTATATACTTCATAACTGTGATTTCTATTGATTGCTGTAATTGTTGTTTGGCGTAATAAATTTACATTTATATATCTCCCTTGTTAACACTCTTTATATACTCTGCACGAATCGGTTTCCAACCACGACGAAACATAAACCAGATTGCAAATTCCGTGACGACGACTACACGAACTAGTCTAAAGGCCAGAAATTTCGGAATCTGCACGTAGATCAATAATTAATCAATATATTTATGTGTCATAACAGCCGTACGGCTAGACAATCTCCATAGGAAAGGCTATACGTACAGAGCCGTACGGCTAGCCTTTTGTCTAGCCGTACGGGACCGTACGACTAGCCACTGCCTAAATATTTATATATTTCGAGAAAAACTCACAATATGTTCTCAAAATGGCACGTTTAGGCCCTAAAACCACCTTAAGAACGCACGTGACGCGCTTTATTACCCCCCCCCCTGACCCCCGGGCTCACTCCCGGGCCAACATCTTCCTAAATATACCAAATATTCCAGGTCTAGACATGAGATATTAAAAAAAAGTACATTGTATTATGGTAAAAAAATGGACACAGCGCCCGAGGGTAGGTCACTTTGACCCCTTTTGCCTACCCCCGGGCCAATATTTAGGTCAAAGTTTTTATTTTGTCCGGTCCGGCGTACAAATATAATTATCGTGCCAAGTTTCAAGAATATAAGTCAAGAAATGGTCGACTTTGGTCACTTTAAACCGTATAAAGAGCAAAACACACACAAAAATCTCATTGTATTTGAGGGTACCCCTGTTTGACACGCCCTTTCCCGGCCCCAAATGGTCACACAACCATATATCTGGTATCGTCAGGTCCGGTGAACGTATATATATCCATATATACCATATTCTGGCATAAAATATCACGTTTAGTAGTTTTAATAATTCTTATTGTATAAAAATGAGGTGAAAAAAAAGGTTTATCAGCTCCCCGCGGAACACAAACTGTTATTTCTGTATAATGCTTTAAAAATCTTGGCTGATTTTTAAAGACCTTTTCAACGGTATATATGGTTACACGGTACCTTGTTGCTAAATAGTGCCTAATAGTGGTGTATATTCTCACTTTAAGTGCTTTGTAACCCCAAAATAGTGGCTCCAGCACGTTATAACTCGTGTAGCACGTTTATTTTTTGCCCGATTTTTTATTTTCAAGTGTCTTTTTGTTACAAATTTAGTAATCTTTCCGTCAATGTTAATCAATGTCAGTTAAATTGCGAAATAAAATCACCAGACATTGCCAAACATCCCGTTGTCTAAAAACACAATAAAAATCGGAGTTCCCAATGCCCACAACTTCATTAATACCCCCCTTACCACCTGGCATATTACAGGGGCTTGTAGAGATTTACATCCTGCATCTACAAACCCAAAATAGCTATGGACACTAAGAAGAAAAAAAAATATTTCATCAAAAAGGAGAAAATAACTACATTAAATTCAGAACTCATTGCGCCAAGGGCCATAACTTCTGAACGGAAGATTCGATCATCAAATATCTTTCAGACCCTGACGCGCGCTGTCAAGACCTTTCCAACGATGCCCATATAATGACCATAAATTGAACCTGAACTATGGCCCCTAGCGTAAACCGATTCAAGCCAAAGAAGTTCGCTAGTTGGGAAAATCCTAGTACACAGGATAAAGTCTGAATATTGTTTTTTATTTAAGGATCGTGGGTTTTGGGGTTCGAGTCGTGGGTTGGAGGATGTTGTTTGGCCATGTTTAGAACTTAGGGAAACTTGGTAAATAGAATCGAAATTAGGGTCCCATCCCTGAAACTTGTGTGTGTGTCCATACTGAGGTAAATACCACGGGACGATCGTGACATACTATGAGTGTGCTGTGTGTGTGTCCATACTGAGGTAAATACCACGGGACGATTGCGATAGACGTCTGCAGTCGAAATTGAATTTTACACTTAAAATAACCGCTCACGTAAATGAAAACTATACGCAACTAGTGTCATTGACGATATTCGAATTTCTTATATATATATATAACATCAAGATTTTCCACAGGCAGTTATAGCACAGCTTGCCCGAGTAGCCTGGACAAGTTACAATTTAACAATTTTTTTAATATCTCGTGTGTAAAATTACTTTGAATTGCAGAGAACTTTAAGATCATTTTATTTCTGTAAAAAATATTATGTTCAAAGTTCGTTGTACAAAATTATATCCTGAATGATTTTAGGGCCTTAAATGATATATGGAAACAAGCATATTTAATAATAAAAAAGGCCTGTTGAGTTTTTAATTTATTCTCTTAAAGATTTACAGAAAAACCCTTTTTAGCTCGACTATTATATATGAAATCTATATAGTGGAGCAATTCTACTCACCCGGCGTTGGCGTTAGCCTTAGCATTTGCGTTAGCGTGAGCATGCAAATGTTAAAAGTTTGCATACTACCCCAAATATTTTCAATGTCCCTTGACAAATTTCTTTCATATTTTGCATACTTCTTAACCAACATGACCCCAACCTATAAACAAGAGCAGACAACTCTATCAAGCATTTTGTAATAATTATGGCCCCTTTTCCACTTAGAAAATGCAGCAAATGTTAAAGTTTGTTTACTACCCAAAATATGTTCAATGTCCCTTGACAAATTGCTTTCATATTTTGCATTCTTCTTTACCTAAATGACCCCAACCTATAAACAAGAGCGGACAACTCTATCAAGCACTTTTTAATAATAATGGCCCCTTTTCCACTTAGAAAATGCAGCAAATGTTAAAGTTTGTGTACTACCCCAAATATTTTGAATGTCCCTTGACATATTGCTTTCATATTTTGCGTTCTTCTTTACCAACATGACCCCAACCTATAAACAAGAGCAGACAACTCTATCAAGCATTTTGTAATAATTATGGCCCCTTTACCATTTAGAATATTCATATTATTGATAAATCTATGTTAAAATTTGCGTACCACTTAAAATATTTTCAATGTCCCTTGACATATTGCTTTCATATTTTGCAAACTTATTTACCAACATAACCCCGATCTATAAAGAAGAGCAGACAACTGTATCAAGCATTTTGTAAGAATAATGGCCCTTTTTCCATTATTATATGCTTATTACTTTAGTTACATTGCCATAACTTCTTTATTTATGAACAGATTGTATTAATACTTTGACAAAACAACACGTACCTGAGTACCACAATGGATTCCACCTAAACAATACCCCACGCCCCAACCCAGAATCCCTGCCCCCCTCTTCCCCCACCCAATTTTTTTATATTTTTCCTTTTTTTAATTTTTGATAGATCATCTAATAAATGACACAGTATATACCCCTCTTATCCCCCTCCAATTATCCCCCTCCAAATTTTTTTTTTTTTTTTTTTTTTGGAAAGATTGCCTTATAAATGATTGAATATGAACAATTACCCCATGATGGCTTACGTTATACTGTCAAGCACTCGAATAGTCGAGCGCGCTGTCCTCTGACAGCTCTTGTTTAGCTCACCTCAGCACAATGTGCTCATGGTGAGCTTTTGTGATCACCTTTTGTCCGTCCTGCGTTGTACAGCGTCAACATTTGCATTGTTGACACTCTAGAGGCAGCATTTATTGTCCAATCTCCATGAAATTTGGTCTGAAGATCGGTCTTAATAATTATTTGGATGAGAAAATGGGTACGTTTGCTTGGAAAACATGACTGCCTAGGGACGGGGCATTTATCCTTATATTGCTATCGTAAAATCTTGTTAACAATCTAGAGGACACATTCATTGTCCGATCTTCATGAAACTTTGTCAAAAGGTTCAACCCAATTATATCTTTGACAAGTTTTTAAATGACGCCGGTTGGTTGAAAAACATGGCATTTATGAGGTTGGGCATTTTCCTTATATGGCTATAGTAAACCTTGTTAACACTCTAGAGGCCACATTTATTGTCAGATTTTCATACAGCTTGGTCAGAACATTTTTCCAATGATATCTTTGATGAGTTTGAAAATGGTTTTGGTTGCTTTAAAAACATGGCCACAAGGGGGCGGGGCATTTTTCCTTTTATGTTTATATATGGTCCCTATATGATTATAAATGGCTTTAGTAAAACAGTGTGAACACTCTAGAGGCCGCATTGTCCAATGTTCGTGAAATTTGGTCAGAAGATTGGTCTCAATGATATCTTGGATGAGTTTGAAAATGGTTATGCTTGCTTGAAAAACATGGCTGCCAAAGGGCGGGGCATTTTTCCTAATATGGCTATAAATGGCTATAGTAAAATCTTGTTAACACTCTAGAGGCCACATTTATTGTCCGATCTTCATGAAACATGGTCAGAAGATTCATCCCAATAATATCTCTGACGAGTTCAAAAATGATGATTGGTTAAAAAACATGGCTGCCAGGGGGCAGGGCATTTTTCCTTCTATGGCTGTAGTAAAACCTTGTTAACATTCTAGAGGCCACATTTATTGTCTGATCTTTATGAAACTTGGTCAGAAGAATTGTCCCAATGATGTCTTGAATGAGTTCGAAAATGGGTATGGTTGCTATAAAAACATGGCCACCAGGGGGCGGGGCATTTTTCCTTATAGGGCTTTAGTAAAACCTTGTTAACACTTTAGAGGCCACATTTATTGTCAAAGCTTCATGATATTTGGTCAGAATTTTGGTCTGAATGATATCTTGAAAGAGTTTGAAAATGGTTACATTTGCTTGGAAAACACGACTTCCAAGGGGCGGGGCATTTTTTCATTATATGGCTATAGTAAAGTCTTGTTAACACTAAAGAGGCCACTTTTATTTCCGATGTTCATGAAAAATGGTCAGAAGATTCATCCCAATAATATCTTGGACGAGTTAAAAAATTATGCTGATTGGTTGGAAAACATGGCTGCCAGTGGGCTCTGCATTTTTTCTTTTATGGCTATATAGTTAAACCTTGATAACACTCTAGAGGCCACATTTATTGTCTGATCATCATGAAACTTTGTCAGAAGATTTGTCCCAATGATATCTTTTTGATTTGCAAAAGATGCTCTGTAAATTCTAAAATGCGACAAACTAAAAACAAACCCTTTGCCAACTTCTAGGTCAAAGGTTAAGTTTGAACATCATGATTCCTTTTAAATGGCAAATGATATTCGCGTACGATCTTACAACTGTAACTCCCTATTAATTGTTCCCAACTCGGCATTTTCATCAAAGGGCATGAAGGGTGTCCAAGGTGGACAGGTTGGAATCTTTGAATGGCAGGGTGCTGCGCCCTTCCATTCATGCCAAGCTGGAGCACTGGTTTTGATGGTGTTTCACTTGTAACACACCAAGCATTTTGACCCATTATATTTATCAACATGGCTAAAATGAGGCCAAAATAATTGTTAAATGCCCTTTGTTTATTTTCAAAGACATGGATGGATCATCTTTGTCTCTGAATATATTATAAATACTCGTGTTGTTGATTTTGTCCTGTTTGCTTATTGCAGGAAAACTGTTAAGGCATTATGTTGTGAAGACTCCTCTGTAATCAGACAGCTAGCAGTGTTATGATTATCAAATATTACAGTTTGACTTAACGATATAGTGCTTCAAATTATATAAGACTTTATTTTTGTTTCAGATATTTTCCAGTTTCTCCTCACAACAATTTGCATCAAACCTCTTGTCTGGTAAGAAATTTCCATTGAAACCAACTGCTGGTAATACTATCTGTTTATACCCCCATTACCATTGTTATTTGGGGCTATATTGGAACCACTTTGTCGGTCCGTCGGTCTGTCCCGAAATTTCATCAGATCTTCACCTAAACTTGGTCACAAGTTGTATCTAGATGATGTATAGGTCATGATTGAATATTGATCATGTTGGGTCAAAAACTAGGTCATGGGGTCACTTATTGTGTTTTAAACCTGAAGTTTGTCTGGACCATAATTTTGTCATTAATTTCATACAGTATTGTAAATGATGAACAGTTAATAGTGATTTCAAGACATCTTCTGATCCCTGGAAGATAAACTAGGGATTGATCTGTCTGTATATAAAGGTTCAGAGCGTTCCAATATAGCGTGAGAAGATGTAATGATAATGTTAAATGGAAATTACATATAACAGTTCATACAGTTTAAGAAATTCAATACATTTTATACAATATCATTTTTATGCCCCCGAACCAGCGATTTTGGGGGCATATTAAAATCGCTCCGTCCTTTAGTTAGTTAGTCCGTCCGTCTGTTAGTTAGTAAGTCCGTCTGTCAGTCCGTCCGGATTATTTTCCGCTCAATAAGTCAAGCAATTGTCATCAGATCTTCATCAAACTTCATGAAAATGTGTAAGGCAATAACATCTCAGTCAAGTTAGATAATGGGCCAAATAGATGCAGACAACCCTGAGTTATGGCCCTTGAATCTTAGTAAAATAGGGTTTAAAGCTCGACTATTATATATGAAATATATATAGAGGAGCTTTCCTACTCTCCCCGGGGTTCCAGTGTCCGTGAGCGTTGGAATGAACTATAGTGGGGAACTAAAGTTTTTGCCCTGTCTGTTGGTTTGTTTTCTCCTACTTAAACATTTTGCCATAACTTTTGTAATATTGAAGATAGCAACTTCATATTTGGCATGCATGTGTATCTCATGGAGCTGCACATTTTGAGAGGTGAAAGGTCAAGGTCATCCTTCAAGGTCAAAGGTCAAAGATACCTAGAAAGGTGCAAATTTGGTTCAGTTTTGTGTTAAGGTTCATTGTATTCCTAAAATATCACAGATATTACACCATGCCTACAAACGATATACGAAAGCTTGACCCAAACCAAGACACTCTTGATGTTAGTATTGGTAGGTGAACGTAAGAATTTAATGCTGGCAATTCACATGAGATTAACGTGAGGGTTTATTAATTATCCATGGTCTTGACCCCTTTAATATCTGAAATCCCTGTTTGTGCATTTAACATAATGAGAACACACTTTGGGCGACCTAACTTTGTATTTTAATCAGTTTCTTGTTTTAACCATTATTTTTTACATTATCATCAAAACTTGTTAGTTTCCTACCCTTGAAAAAGGAGAGGGACTTATGGTTTGCGCTCTGTGTCTGTCAATCTGACACTTTTCTGGATCCTTCGATCACTTTAAAAGTTCTTCACCCATTTACTTCAAATTGATACTGAACCTCTCTTATGAAAATAAGGTCAATCTCAACTATGTTTGGCCCCCTTACCAACCCTGGGGTGCCCGCCCACATATGCCACGCCCATCCAAAATTGCCTTTTACTATAATTTCTTCATTTCTACATTGATTCACTTCTAATTGATACTGAACTTCTCTTATGACAATACGGTCAATCTCAAATATGCATGGCCTCATTACCAATCTTGGGGCGCCCCTGGGTCAAACATGCGGCGTGGGGATACGCGTCGGCCTCTGCCGCGCCATTTCTAGTCAACATTGGAAACATGGCATCTGAAAGGAATAAATTATGTATGAGCCCACATTTTGCAGAACTATGGTCCTTGCTCATTTTTGTTTAGCTCCTCAGCTGAAATCATCATCTAGCAGTCACAATAGCTGAGCGGTTGGAGAGACATGCATTGCGTCCTACAACCTGCTCAGACTATATCATGGTAATGCCTTATCCAAATAACACAAGTATTCACCCTGTGCAAATGTCTTGTTGTCTGTAAAACTCTCTCTATTAGCTCAAAGCATTTAAACTTGCACACTTTGGTATTTTAGTTTAATTTTTTTTGGACATTACAATTGTTTTGAAACTAAAGATTAGTGTGGAGGCATAACACTTCTCTTTAAAATGTTTATTTGTGATTATTATTTTTTCAGTTTGGCAGACAAAACATGCTGATCAAAAAGAATGTGTACCACAGGGGCCAGTGTTTCCATTTGAGTAATTGACAAGAAGAAGAGATGAGAAATGTTATCATAATATTTTACACTCTACATTTATAGTGTACAGCTCAATGTATTGAACTGGTGTTGTAGAATATAATTGGAGATACATGCGAACATTATAACATTATATATAAGATGATATTTTAAATGCAATAGGAAAGAAAAAGTATAAAAAGGTCAAAACAGTAGACCTTGTGTTTACAGTGGATAGGTTTAAAGTGGAAGTGACTAGTTAACTGTTGATCATAAGCTGCATTGATGAAAAAACTAGTGGGAAATTACTATGTAGAAAACTGTTTAACGTACGACAACAGTTGTGGAACTTAATAAATAACCGTATGCAACAGGGCTGGGCAGTTTTCCTTATATAGCTATAGTGAAACCTTTTGAACACCAGTGAAGTCACTGTTTTTTTCCAATCTTCATGCATTTTTGTCGAATATTTGTTCAAATGATGGCTCAGTCCAGTTTCGAAATTTGTATGTCTATTCAAAAAACATATCCACTAGAGCGCGAGGCAATTGTCTTTATATGGCTATAATGAAACCTTGTAAACTCTCTAGAAGTGACATTTTTAGCCATATCTCCATAAATTTTGGTCAGAATATTTATTCTAATGATAGCTCAGTTGTCGAGTTTGTAACTGGTTCCAGTTTGTAGACTCACATGGCTGCAAGTGGACATGACAGTTTTTCTTAAATTGCTAGAGTATAACCTTGTTAACACACAATTGGCCCTTTTTATGTGCATTTTTCATGAAAGATGATAAGAGCATTTTGCCAAATGTAATCTCAGCTGACTTTCAAACTGGATCACATAACGTCAAAAAGTGGGTAAAAATGTCAAATTAAAAAAAAGCTTGTAAACACTGGAAGTTGCATTTGAAATTGTGTCCCTTTTTTGAAAGTTTGTCAAAACATTTGCTGTAATGTTAAGCAAAGTCAAGTTTATTTATAATTATTTGCATACAAATTAAATATTTTTCATCAAGTGCATTTATTATTCTAAACTGCACCCTCTCAGAATAGTTTAATTCCTTCTGGTCACAGTTGAGCACCTTAGGGCTCTTGTTCTATAATTTGATTGTTTTGGAAAATTGTCATTTGCCAAAATGTGAGCAAGTCCAAATTTTATTAACCCTGCTTTGTAGTATCTTGTTTTCCTTATATGTATAAAGTCGAAAATTATCTATGAATCTGACTGCATAGTTATTTGGTATTCAGCATAGCATCGTGTAAATGTAGTAAAACTTAACACAATTGTGTCATCATAAAAATGGCCATGCCATGGGGGTCAAATGGTTAATAGAGACTTGTAGGAAAAAGACTTCTAAAAATTTTATCCGTTAAATATATTTTGTGTACATATTAATTAGCTTTTTTCCTAAACTTATCGCTTTTATGGTGTAAAGAAAACATGCCGACTTACTAAGTAAGTAGGAGATCTGGGTTTGATTCCCAGTGAAAGTCAAGTCACATGGAAAAATGCTTATTGTTGGAAGGATTTATTAGTTATTCAAAACGTAAGATTTTTTTCTTTGCTCGTTCAGTTACAAATAACGGCAAATGATCTGAAAGTAGTTGTTTATAACGTAGAAGTTAAGTGTCATGAATAGTAAATTGGAAGAATGCACTTATTAGAAACTATACATATTGTATATAAGACTAAAATACACAAAAATGAAATACCAGTAGCATTATTAATACATTTTTATACCCCCACAAACGAAGTTTAGTGGTGTATAAAGGAGTGAGCTTGTTTGTCGGTCCGTCTGCCTGTCTCGTCTGTCGGTCCGTATTAAGTGTCTGCTCTCTAATTCAAGTTGTTTTTATCCGATCTTCACCAAACTTGGTCAGATGTTGTATCTAGATGATGTCTAGGTCAAGTTCGAATATGGGTCATGCCGGGTCAAAATCTAGGTCAAGGGGTCACTTAGTGCGTTTTAAACTTTGAGCATAATGTCCGCTCTCTAAGTATGCACCCCTTCGAAGAAGAGGGGGTATATTGTTTTCAACATGTCGGTCGGTCGGTCCGACCACCAGATGGTAACTTGAGAACGCTTAGGCCTATGATTCTGAAACTTCATTGGTACATTGATCATGACTGGCAGATGACCGATCTTGATTTTCAGGTTACTAGGTCAAGGTCACAGTTACTCCAAATAATAAAATGGTTTCAAGATGGTATCTCAAGAATGCTTAGGCCTAGGATCATGAAACTAAGGATCATGAAACTACATAGAAACATTGATCATGACTGGCAGATGACCCCTATTGATTTTCAGGTCACTAGGTCAAAGGTCAAAGCGACAAAAAACGTATTCACACAATGGCTGCCACTACAACTGACAGCCCATATGGGGGGCATGCATGTTTTACAAACAGCCATTGTATATACTACTACCCCATGCTCGTATATAAGTAATGCCGTATCAAGCCAGTTCTATACTAGCGAGTTATATACCGGGTATATCCTACTACCACATGCTCGAATATAAGTAATGCCGTATCAAGCCAGTACTATACTAGCGAGTCATGTATCGGAAATATCCTACTACCCCATGCTCGTATATAAGTAATGCCGTATCAAGCCAGTACTATACTAGCGAGTCATATACCGGGTAAATCCTACTACCCATGCTGGTATATAAGTAATGCCGTTTCAAGCCAGTAGTGTACTAGCGAGTTACATAGCGGGTATATCCTACTACCCAATCCTGGTATACAAGTAATGCCGTATCAAGCCAGTACTATACTAGCGAGTCATATACCGGGTATACCCTACTACCCCATGCTCGTATATAAGTAATGCCGTATGAAGCCAGTACTATTCTAGGGAGTCATATACCGGGTATATCCTACTACCCCATGCTCGTATATAAGTAATGCTGTATCAAGCAAGTAATATACTAGCGAGTCATATACCGGGTAAACCCTACTACCCCATGCTCTTATATAAGTAATGCCGTATCAAGCCAGTACTATACTAACGAGTCTTATACCGGGTATATCCTACTACCCCATGCTCGTATATAAGTAATGCCGTATCAAGCCAGTACTATACTAGCGAGTTATATAGCGGGTATATCCTACTACCCCATGCTCGTATATAAGTAATGCCGTATCAAGCCGGTACTATACTAGCAAGTCATATACCGGATATATCCTACTACCCCATGCTCGTATATTAGTAAGGCCGTATCAAGCCAGTACTATACTAGCAAGTCATAGCGGGTATATCCTACTACCCTATGCTCGTATATAAGTAATGCCGTATCAAGCCAATAATATACTAGCAAGTCATATACCGGATATATCCTACTACCCCATGCTCGTATATTAGTAATGCCGTATCAAGCAAGTACTATACTAGCGAGTCATAGCGGGTATATACTACTTCCCCATGCTCGTATGTAATAATGCCGTACCAAGCAAGTACTATACTAGCGAGTCATATACCGGGTATACCCTTCTACCCCATGCTCGTATATAAGTAATGCCGTATCAAGCCAGTACTATACTAGCGAGTCATATACCGGGTATATCCTACTACCCCATGCCTTTATATAAGTGATGCCGTATCAAGCCAGTACTATACTAGCGAGTTATATACCGGGTATATCCTACTAACCCATGCTCGTATATAAGTAATTCCGTATCAAGCCGGTACTATAATAGCGAGTTATATACCGGGTATATCCTACTACCCCATGCCTGTATGTAAGTAATGCCGTACCAAGCCAGTACTATACTAGCGGGATATATACCTGGTATATCCTACTACCCCATGCTCGTATATAAGTAATGCCGTATCAAGCCGGTACTATACTAGCGAGTTATATAGCGGGTATATCCTACTTCCCCATGCTCGTATATAAGTACCCCGGTAATGCCGTATCAAGCCAGTACTATAATAGCGAGTTATATACCGGGTATATCCTACTTTCCCATGCTCGTATATAAGTAATGCCGTATCAAGCCAGTACTATACTAGCGAGTCATAGCGGGTATATACTACTACCCCATGCTCGTATATAAGTACCCCGGTAATGCCGTATCAAGCCAGTTCTATTCTAGCGAGTTATATACCGGTACTAGTATATCCTACTTCCCCATGCTCGTATATAAGTAATGCCGTATCAAGCCAGTACTATACTAGCGAGTCATAGCGGGTATATACTACTACCCCATGCTCGTATATAAGTTATGCCGTATCCAGCCGGTACTATACTAGCGAGTTATATACCGGATATATCCTACTACCCAATGCTCGTATATAAGTAATGCCGTATCAAGCCGGTACTATACTAGCGAGTTATATAGCGGTATATAATACCCCATGCTGGTATAAGTAAAACCGTATTAGTTACACTGTTTGTAATTGATGGTGTATGAGAGCGAAGCTCGAGAAGGGAACTGAGGGTGTATATCCTATACACAATCAGTTATTAAATGTGTAACTATAATATCTCAACCGATTACTCTGGGTGTATGGAAATTTCTCAGGGTGTATGGAAAATCACAATGGGCACATGACCACTCAAAGCAAATCGAATCAGGTCATTTTTGTAGGAGGCGAGTTCTACCTTACTACCCAATGCTCGTATAAGTAATGCCGTTTCACATCAGTCGTATTTTTGACGTCATTTAGTTATATACAAGATAGTCATATAGCGGGTATTTCCTATAACCCCCAAGTACGTACTGTTAATGCTATATCAAACCTGTTATATTCCTAATTTCACAAAGCGGGTATAACCGACTATCCCAGGCTCAAGTTTGCCCGGAAGTATCTACCCAGTTATATTCTATATGTCATTATGCGGGTATACCTGACTATCGTTTGTTCGTATTTAAGTGATGCTGTAGCACATCAGTTTAACACTCACAAGTCATACCAAGGGTATAGAGGATTAGGGCAACTAAACCTTATCATATTGTTCACTGCTCGCCTGCATGGTCTGTTCTTCTAAAAGCCATGTAAGAAACACAATCATTCTGCTGTGTGTATATTTTGATCAAATTAATGAATGCTAGTTCGGTTGTTCGGCGTAGCTGTTTTACCAAGCTTTTCACATTGAATAACCTTTATCAACAAAACATTAATGATGGGGAAATTTCACGCTTGTAGACCCGAATGAATGCATCAGAATATTTTAATTATTGATTTCAGAGAAATCAATCACAGCATTGGCCAAATCACTGGGAAATCCGACCAAACAACAATCACTGCGAAATTGCGCAGACCGTGTTTGAGTTACGCCGGCCGCATACCCATTAACACCTATTTTCGCAAGACGCGACTATAAGTGTGATTTGGTTGTGTTGAAAGAACACTGTGCATGTATGAACTATTTACATCTCATTGCGATGGCGATATAATAAATTCATAATAAGCCTTCTTAGGCCACATATGATCACATGTAGTATATTTTTATCTAAGTACAAAATTGTTCGGTTTGAATATACGTGCACTTTATAAGAAACACATCGTGTGGTGGATATGCGACAATTAAACCTTTATTTTCTATTTAAATATTTATAAACGTGAATATACGACTTGCTTTAACGAAACAAGCGTTAATTCGTTACTGATGGGAACATGCGGCAGCAATGAATTGGACACTCCTCGTGTAAGTAATCATCTTAGTCTTGGGACCCTTCAGATTTTGCACCGTAAAAAGTGTGACCCAGTAATATTGTTTAAAATGTTTGAGCTAACTTAATTTTCATCTTTTCTCGTGCTCTTTAATTACCCACATATTTAGGTCTGGTTGATAGTACTTTTACTTCCCACAGAGCAATTCGGTTCAAATTACTTATAGCAACAATACACATTTTAAACTTTATTTCAAATGTGAACATATTTATTTAACGCAGACGTGCACATAATTTTAACACAGAACAAGGGCTGTTTGTAAAACATACATGCCACCATATGGGCTGTCAGTTGTAGTGGCAGCCATTGTAAATACGTTTTTAGTCACTGTGAACTTGACTTTTGACCTAGTGACCTGAAAATCAATAGGGGTCATCTGCCAGTCATGATCAATGTACGTAAGAAGTTTCATGATCATAGACCTAAGTATTCTTGAGCTATCAACAGGAAACCATTAAACTGGTTTGAGTCACTATGACCTTAATCTTTGACCTAGTGACCTAAAAATCATTAGGGGTCCTCTGCCAGTCATTATCAATGTACCTATGAAGGGGGTCATCTGCCAGTCATTATCAATGTACCTTTGAAGTTTCATGGTCCTAGGCGTAAGCATTCTTGAGTTATCATCATGAAGCCATTTTACTGTTTCGAGTAACCGTGAAATTGACCTTTGACCTAGTGACCGGAAAATCAATAGGAGTCATCTGCCAGTCATGATCAATGTTCCTATGAAGTTTCATGATCCTAGGCGCAAGCATTTTTGAGTTATCATCCATAAATCATTTTACTGTTTTGAGTCACTGTGACCTTTGACCTAGTGACCTGAGAAGCAATAGGGGTCATCTGCCAGTAATGTACCTATGAAGTTTCATGATGCTAGGCCTAAGCATTCTTGAGGTATCATCCGGAAACCATTTTACTATTTCGAGTCACTGTGACCTTGACCTTTGACCTAGTGACCTGAAAATCAACAGAGGTCATCTGCCAGTTATGATCAATGTTCCAATGAAGTTTCATGATCCTAGGTGTAAGCATTGTTGAGTTATCTTCCAGAAACCATTTTAGTATTTTGATTCACTGTGATCTTGACCTTTGACCAAGTGACCAGAAAATCAATAGGGGCCATTCGCCAGTCATGATCAATATACCTATGATTTTTCAATTTTATGATCCTAGGCGTAAGCATGCATGAGTTATCATCCGGAAACCATTTTTCTATTTCGAGTCACTGTGACCTTGACCTTTGACTTAGTGACCTGAAATCAATAGAGGTCATCTGCGAGTCATCATCAATGTACCTATAAAGTTTCATGATCCTAGGCGTAAGCGTTCTTGAGTTATCATCCGGAAACCATTTTACTATTTCGAGTCTTTGTGACCTTGATCTTAAAAGCAATGGGGGTCATCTGCCAGTCATGATCAATGTACTTATGAAGTTTCATGATCCTAGGCCAAAGCGTTCTTGAGTTATCATCAGGAAACCATCTGGTGGACGGACGGACCAACCGACTGATATGTGCAAAACAATATACCCCCTCTTCTTCCAAGGGGGGCGTAAATATAATGTAAATTTTTAGTAATCTAAATTAACTTAAAATTGCTAGATTGTATTTTCCGAGAAATTATCGGAAAACATCGTTAAAGATAAAGGGTATCTGCCAGCTTATGCCATTATAACACAAATGTTAAATGGCAAAAGCTGTGGCCCGGTTCACGGCACGCGGAGCCTACCCTATTGTGAACCATAACCTTTTTGTGTATTTCATCCTAGTAGTTACCTTGACATAGAACAGAAACATTGGTTACTTGTATGAAACAATTCTTATAAAACTTGGTATACAAATTGCGACATTGTTGCCCAATTGTCCGTCAGTCCAGGTCCGAATAGTCGCTAAAATTGAGAAAACTCAGTAAGATTTCATGAACCTTAATATTCACATCATTTTAAATACACAAAATAATACATTGACCATTTTAATTTTGTGATAAAACTTGGTTTAAAAATGAACTTAGAAGAGCAATGTGATATGTATTTTGTCCCTACCGTTTTCACATGAAGGGATTTACGGTTGACCCACTGTCCATCGGTCTGTCAGTCAAATAAACCTGGATCTGGTTACAATGTTTTCTTAAGATTTCACCATGTTACCAACTTTTTGGACACACTTAACCCAGGCTTACTCAACCAAGATGAGCATGTCGATCAGGTTTCATCAAAATTGATTCGAAAAGGGCCTGGTTTCTTCCTTCACCTGATGATCCCCTAACACAGCAAGTCAATCCTCGAATGTCCGAAATATGTTCTGGTTCTTATAATGGCAGACAAAAACAAGACCTATGATTTTAGGTAAATTTGTTATGTTCATATATACATTATTTATTCCAACTATTTTTTTAGCTTGTATATGTTGTTATACAATTGTATTAAACATGGCCATTTAAGTCTTTCATAAGATTCTAACTAAACAAATGAGTTTGAATTTCTTTCAAAACTCTTGATGCAAGCAAACGATGACCGGCAGTATTGGGGAAAAAACTGGCAGACAATATGTATTTGACCATCAACACTAGAGAAGACTGAGATAAAGATATGCAGAAAATGAAGTAACACCAGTTCATACACAGTGCTAAACTCACATCATAGAGATGTTTAAGTGCATGGATTTCAAGAATATTAAAGCTCAGGACTTTGGTACAGTCTCCCCATCTACAGCATTTCTCTTGAACCACATGAGAGATGATATGTGCATCTTGCTGTCCTATGGAGTGGAAGTCTTCCTTGCAGGATATCCATTTGCACGAATACTCCTTTAACAAGCAAATTTGTAAACTGCAGATTGGAAGCCAAAGTCAATTAACTTACAGTGTCCACATTTTTAACTTTAGTTATAATCATTGATTAAGTTTTTCACAAATGTTATTTTTGATTGAAAATGTTAATGCTTAGGCAAAAAAAAAGTTACTGTGAAATAAGTCAATGGAGATAAGCCTACTAATAGCTCTTGGTGTGTATTGCGGATTTCACCATGATTTGTTTTACTCTATTTTTGTTTTATTTATCTATATAATGATATTTTCCATGAGTACTGTACGCATATACACATCTAATCAGAGCCTCTGTTAATGTAATAAAAGTATGTTACTGTTCTGTTCTACTGTTAAAAACTAATCTAAAAAGAAAGAAAAAAGTAAATTCGCTCTATTGTATGAATATGGCATACACTTAATTTTCCATGTTGAAATCTTATTAAATTCATGATATACAGCCATAAAATGTTTGTAACAAACAGATGGATGGATTGACAGACTGACCGATGGAAAACGCCAACACTATATCTCTCTGGCTTTGGCGAGGATAATGATTCAACAGAAAGTAGAAATCATCAACAAAAACTTGATGCATCTAAGTTAACTTAGCAATTAGTGAGTGCAATATGTCCTTTAACTGAACAAAAAACAGATGTTTCAAAAACTTAACATGATTTGTTGCAAATATTAAGAAGCACTTACAGGTCCTTGATTTCAATCACCAACAAACGATAAAAAAGTTCTCAGTAACAAAAGGCACAAAAATGCAAGAAAAAAATCACTGGATTTTTCTCAACATCATTTAAGAGCATCAACATCCGCGGGGACATGTTAACATGTTATTGAATACACAGCTGCATCATGATGTAATGAAGACCACCTTGTCCACACATACGACCCAGAATCATCAGCCCAAACATCTTGATCCACATGGTGGGTGGGAAATGTTTGTATGTTCCTAAAGAACAAAACATGTTAATGATTTATCATTTCAAGTATAAAAGGAAAGCCTTAAAATTCTTAGAAAGCTTAAACTTCTGAAGGTTAATATCATCCTGGCTGTGCAGATCTTGGTAATATACCCATTTAAAAAACATTCCTTAAAGCCACACACCTTGAAATGAAATATCTGGAATAGTAAATTTGGATATAAATAAGTGACCCCATGACCTTGTTTTTTGACCTGGCATGACCCATATTCGAACTTGACCTAGATATTGTCTAGATACAACTTCTGACCAAGTTTGGTGAAGATCGGATGAAAACTATTTGAATTAGAGAGCGGACATTGTTATGGACTCCGCCGCCCGCCAGGGTGAAACTATAATACGTCCCGTTTTTTCAAAACCGGCGTTTAAAAATAAGTTATAACCCTCACAGGGTTCAGGTCACACAATAAACTTATAGACAATAGGCAATACTTAATTCATTCGCTTCAAACTGTTTCTCTTGACAGATAACAAATGTTCAATCAGATTTTCATTCAAGACCTTGTCACTTCATTTGGTTACAAAGTTGAAATATACTAAAATTTGCCTTCATAATGGAAACTTATATTTTCCAAGCATGCCTTTCACTTCCTTGAGCTGACTTCGTTGAGTTCATGATTAGCAGATGCAATCTGTAAGATTTACTTATAAATAACTCTAAAATAAGTAATTGTACCCAACAAATAAAAAAATATATTTTCTTTGTCTAATTACACACTTTCACATACATAAATGTGACACACGCATAAAGGCCCATAACTATCCAATCAAAATATTCAGAAATATAGGTGCTCATTATACTAACAGTAATGTCTAAGTTTGTATACATGTATGTTTTTTTAACTATGTTTTGCAAAATATTCTCATGCAAACCAGGGTTTCCAATTCAACAAGCAAATTCGTTGAATTGATATCCCCCGCCAATATGCTTCTGGACACAAAAGTATTATATTTGACACTCAAACAAGCATTTTTCCAAGATACAAAGGGCCATTATTCCGTTATTAACAGATGGTGTACAATGCCATTTGGCGTGCATTATCCTCATATCCATATATATATACTCATACTTAGTTTCAATGAAATACGCCAAAGCACTTCCAAGATATGGCTCCGGACACAAAAGTGACAGACAGACGGACAGCCGGACAACGCCCAAATAATATACCTCCGCCTCTGGCGCGGGATATATACTCATACCAAGTTTCAATGAAATCCGCCAAAGCACTTCCAAGATATGGCTCCGGACACAAAAGTGCCTATAGTAAAAAGAATTTTTTTCAAGATACAAAGGGCCATAACTCAGTTTTTAACAGATTGTATACAATGCCATTCGGCGTGCATCATCCTCTTATGCATATAAATACTCATACCAAGTTTCAATTTAATCCCCCAAAGAACTTCCAAGATATGGCTCCGGACACAAAAGTGCCTATAGTAAAAAGCATTTTTTCAAGATACAAAGGACCATTACTCTATTATTAACAGACGGTGTACAATGCCATTTGGCGTGCATCATCCTCTTATGCATATATATACTCATACCAAGTTTCCATGAAATCCGCCAAAGCACTTCCAAGATACGGCTCCGGACACAAAAGTGCCTATAGTAAAAAGCATTTTTAAAAGATACAAATGGCCATTACTCTGTTTTTAACAGATGGTGTACAATGCCATTTGGCGTGCATCATCCTCTTATGCATATATATATACTGATACGAAGTTTCAATGAAATCCGCCAAAGCACTTCCAAGATATGGCTCCGGACACAAAAGTGCCGGACGGTTAGAAGGACGGACAGCCGGAAGGTTTTTTTTATCACAATATTGCACTATATATTCAGATAAAAGGAAACGTCTTGAGGAGCATAACTTTGGACAAAATAATACGATGGATGGTTTAGCAACTTAAAAATTTCAAAGGGCCATAACTCTGTGAATAAATCATCTAATCAGAACCCACTAATAACATGCGCATATCCTCAAGGTAGTTAAGCTTCCCATAAAGCTTCATTGTATTCCAGTAAGTAGTTGGGGAGAAATAGCCCGGACAAGAATTGCACTATATGTACAGTTTATAGAAAATTTCAAAGGGCCATAACTCTGTGAAAAATCATCCGACCATATCCGGCTTATAATATGCACATCTCCTGTTGGTAGTGAAGCTTCCCATAAAGTTTCATTGAATTCCCGTAATAAGTTGCTGAGAAATAGCTCGGACCAGAATTGCACTATATGTACAATGGGAAATTTCAAAGGGCCATAACTATGTGGAGAATCATCCGACAAGAAACGGCTAATAATATGCACATCTCCTGTTGGTAGTGAAGCTTCCCATAAAGTTTCATTGAATTCCCGTCATAGGTTGCTGAGAAATTGCTCCCACAAGAATTGCACTATATGTGCAATGGAAAATTTCAAAGGGCCATCACTCTGTGAAAAATTATCTGACCAGAACCCGCTGATTATATGCACATCTCCTCTTGGTAGTGAAGCTTCCCATAAAGCTTCATTGAATTCCAGACATAAGTTGCTGAGAAATAGCCCGTACAAGAATTGCACTATATGTACAGTTAATGGAAAATTTCAAAGGGCCATAACTCTGTGAAAAATCATCCGACCAGAACCCGCTGATAATATGCACATCTCCTCTTGGTAGTGAATCTTTCCATAAAGTGTCATTGAAATCCGGTCATTAACTGCTGAGAAATAGCCCTGACAATAACTGCACTATATGAACAGTTAATAATTTTTTTAAAGGGCCATAACTCTGCAAAAAATCATCCGACCAGCACCCGCTTATAATATGCACATCTCCTCTTGGTAGTGAAGCTTCCCATAAAGTTTCATTGAATTCTGGTCATTAGTTGCTTAGAAATAGCCCGGACAAAAATTGTGCACTGACGGACAGACGGACTGACAAAGCGGCGACTATATGCTTCCCCCAAAATTTTTTTTTGGGGGGGGGGCATAAAATGTCAAATTAACATGGATAATAGAAAATATTGTGAAATGCTTTATTTATAAATTAGAAACTAGATCACACGTCTACAATGATTGCAAGTTTCCATGACTCATTGAGGAATAAACCATGTAAAATGCTAGTTTTGCAAATTTATATAGTTATGGGAAACAACTACATTAAATTTAAATATCATAGCTTTTTTTTATAATTGTTTATGTACCGGTAAAACACCGCTTTATTCGTAAGAATGTCATTTGAGCCTAGATGAAGATACAGCTGTTGAACATCCATCTTCCGCAAGTCTCTCAACAATGCATGGCGAAAACGATCACAAGAAAATTTGGCACCTTTGAAAACAGAGTTAGCGAATGTATGTGTAAATGAATCACAAATATACAATGAATGAATACAAAAGGAAAATGCATGCTTTGCCTCAGGATTAAAATGAAAAGTTTGCAAATACAATTCCCTACAATCTGTAAAATATTCCACACGCTTAAAATAACTATGCAAATTAGTTAGAAAACGCAATCATTGCACATCAGCAAAATAAGTTTAACTTTATATTGATGACAAACGAAGCTTAGGACTTGAAATTTGAACTGTTCAAGTATAAAGAAATGAAATAATTACATCATTTATAGAAACTATGAGTATCACGTTTAAATGGTGGCGTTTCGTGTTTTCTCAAAAATGTTTACAAAAACAGTAAACATTTAAACGACTGTTGATATCAACATAATCCATTTTAGTTCATTACGTTACAATGTTGCAAAACTTATTAAAAGCTGTTAAAAAAAGACTCGTATACATTTGTATCATGTGTGCCAGATGGCCCTTATTCACAACAGCGTAAACATAACAAACACCATGTACGACCTAGCCTTCTAGAATATTTGACACATGTCGGCACACAGTGCTCGGGAAAATTTTCCAGCTATTTGTTGCATGATCATGCACCGAATTGTCTTGAACATTCGACGCGCGTCAGCACAACGTGCATGAGAAAATTTTCCCGACATTTATTCATCTGCATTCATTTTTAATTCAATAAACAGATACTCGTTTTTATGTACATCTTGTTAGGTAGAAAACAAAAAAAAAATTTACACAGGTGAAGTCTTATTGAAGAAATGTGGGATCAATATTTATTCGTCTTTGTTATAAAATAGTACAGCATGTAAGTAGAAAACGTGTACCCAATGATTCGACAACGGCAAGAACAGTTGGTTTTAATATGACGTCGTTGCGCTAATGGGTTATGATCTGAATATAACTTCTGGAAATAATCATTACTTTCAGTTTGGAAATGCGATGTCAATGACGCCTTTATAACTGACATATGGATACCGTTTAAAAGGTAACCTTTTGTTCATTTCATTAATCATTTCGTTTTAACGTTTAGAAAAATGTGTGCATGTGATACCATTAATAGAAACAAACCTGAAACTGTAATTACTGTTCTATACCATTTTCATTACATGATCTCACCAGAGATTGGCAGGTTTTTGACAGCTATATCGTCAGGAAGAATATCCTTAATCCGATGAACATTGGAGTCCCCAGAAATAAGGTTCACTTTTCTCCTGTCTTGGGCACCTGAAAAAATAAAAGGAAAATGCTTCCTGACACAACGCTGCATCCTGTTCAAAAGAGCCTGCGTAATAAATCTACTAATTATAAAAAAACAAGTCTTAACAATCCAAATACTACCTTAACAATACTATTGCAACAAGACTAATAAGGACGACTAAACTTGTCTTATTTGTGTCTACCTACATAAAAAGAATATAAACAAAACAGATCAATCACGTTTTAATAAAAATAAAGGTCACACAATTTAAAAGGCACTAGTTTTCAATACTCAATAAGTGTCAAAATTGCAATACACTGGTCAGTGTTTAGTGCAAATATCACTATGAACATGTCAAAAATGTAAATTATTGCACTAGTGTGTAACACACTGTATGTGTCCAAATGCGCGAAGCACCTGTTTTTTTAATAATTAGTATTAAAGTGTCACTCAAAATTGCAATCCACTGGTAAGTGTTCAATCAATGCAAATATCACACAGTCACTATAAACACATCAAAAGCGTCAATTATTGCACTAGTTTAAAACACACCGTAAGTGTCCAAATGCGCGAAGCACGTGATTTTAATAGATCACAAAATGGGTAATAAAACACACAGTTGAACTTAAAGAGAAAAGTAAATACAAATCCTTCGTTCACTCACACCGAGTTACTAGGACTAGGTCGCGAAAATGAATGCCACTTTGAATTATACACTTTACAACGTCGAAACACACCAAATCACAATTAAAAGATAGCTATTGCAAGTTCAAAAACAAAACTGAAATATATAAGCGCCGAAATGACTTCTTGATCTCAAAACAATGTCACAAACGTATACAATACCGGATCTCAACCGTTTGAAAGCTCGTGGGCAATCAGAAGGGGAGATTATTCCAACGATGTTTTTTATTGTTTCTACATTCGGTACCCCTCGCACGTTATTTGATACGCTTTCTCCATAGATGGTCATATTACAATCATTCATAACTTTTATTTATAGCTGTGTGTGTTGTGGCATATATGGTTATGATTACCATATAAGGTAAAGACGGCCAGGGACCAGAGTCGCTCTGATAAGAAAAGACACCGGAAGTGTATATCGTTGTAACTTTATTGTTATTAGCATGCGATTAAAGTTGCCATTGAGGTAAGCGTGTCGTTTATACTAAATTGATTTTTTATGACTTCTGTCAAAGCTTTGATAATGGCAGTTATCTATTATACGCACAGTTTCAGCTATTTTGATACCCTGCTTCTTTAACTGTTACGTAGTGAAAGGGGAAGGAACTCCAGACAAAGTTTCAGCTGCAATCGATATTTTAATTATCCAAATACAACGGAAATGCAAAACTGCGTACTGCGCATGCGCGAATGGGACAGGATAAATTTCGAACATTCCGCACGTGATTGCTAAGGCAGCGGGATACAGTATCTTTTTGTCAGTAATTTTTTTCCCGCTGGTAGCACGTGATTGCTATGGCAGCGGGATACAGTATATTTTGGACAATAAATTTATTCCCGCTGGGTCTGACAGTATTTCTATGTCACGATGGTTATGGGAGTTTAGCATTGTGAATAAAAGTGAGGTATAATAATTACAAATATATCACCGCAGTGATAAATTTATTACCACAGTGACAAAAATGTCACCGCGGTAACAATTATGTCACTGCTGTGATATCTTTTTTTAGCTGTTGGCGTATCTGTACTTTTGACCCAAAAGGTACGTCATATGTCTGTCTGTCTGTCTGTCTGTCTGTCTGTCTGTCTGTCTGTCTGTCTGTCTGTCTGTCTGTCTGTCTGTCTGTCTGTCTGTCTGTCTGTCTGTCTGTCTGTCTGTCTGTCTGTCTGTCTGTCTGTCTGTCTGTCTGTCTGTCACACTTTTCTGGATCCTGCGATAACTTCTTATTATTTTTTCATGAAACTTAAAACATGGATATATGGCAATATGGGCATTATGCACGTCATTTCATTTTGTTCCTACGTCAAAAATTATGGTTGCTATGGCAACAAATAAACTAGAATTAATGCTGAAAATGGTGTTCTGGATCCTGCGGTAACTTTAAAAGTTCTCAATATTTTTTCATCAAACTTGCAACATGGATAGATGACAATATGGACATTATGCACGTCATTTCATTTTGTTCCTACGTCAAAAATTGTCCCCAAAAAATATTCTGAAATTGGTGGAATTTCTGACAAAATTATGGAGCTTGCAGGGGACCATATTGCTTGACAATAGCCTTGTTTTGTATATATTTTTACTACTGTGAGGTTTATCATTTTCTAGTTTTGCAGATCAAGATTTTGTTTAGCTGTACAGAATATTTGTTTTGAAATGTTGATACTTTGATCATCCTGTGACCAACTGATATTGTTTCATGTTGATATTAACATTTTTAGCTCATCTAATTTAAAAAAAAATTATGAGCTATAAATGTCATCCTCTTGGCGTCGGCGTTAGCGTCGGCGTCCGGTTAAGTTTTGCGTTTAGGTCCACTTTTCTCATAAAGTATCAATGCTATTGCATTCAAACTTGGTACACTTACTTACTATCATGAGGGGACTGGGCAAGCAAAGTAAGATAACTCTGGCGTGCATTGTGACAGAATTATGTGCCATTTTTATTTTTTATATATAGAAAATTGAAAAATTTGGTTAATTTTTGTGTTTAGGCCCATTTTATTCATCAAGTATCACAGCTGTTGCTTTCATACTTGCAACACTTACTAACTATCATATGGGGACTGTGCAGGAAAAGTTATGTAACTCTGACTAGCATTTTGACAAAATTATGTGCCCTTTTAATACTTAGAAAATTGAAAATGTTGTTAAGTTTTGTGTTTAGGTCCACTTTATTCCTAAAGTATCAAAGCTATTGCATTCATACTTGCAATACTTACTAACTATCATAAGGGGACTGTGCAGACAAAGTTATGTAACTCTGACTGACATTTTGATGGAAGTTTTGTGTTTGGTCCACTTTACCCCTAAAGTATCATAGATATTGCTTTCATACTTGGAAAACTCGCAAACTATCATAAGGGGACAGTAAAGGACAAAATGCATAACTGTGGTAGTCATTTTTACGGAATTATGGCCCTTTTTTGACTTAGTAACTTTGAATATATGGTTAAATTTTGTGTTTAGATCAACTTTACTTCTAAAGTATCAAGGCTTTTGCTTTCAAACTTCAAATACGTTCATGCTATCATGAGGCTTCTGTACCTGGCAAGTTGAATTTTACATTGACCTTTGCATGACCTTGACTCTCAATGTCAAGTTATTTAATTTTGCTAAAATTGCCATAACTTCTGTATTTAGGATTAGATTTGATTGATACTTTGACAAAACAACTATTAACTGACATACCACAATAGACTCCACCAAAACCATCCCCAAGCCCCCCCCCCCCACCGAATCCCCCGCTCAAAAAAAGTTGTTCTTTTTTCTTAAAGATCATCTAATAAATGACCACCACACTCTAACACTATACTCCCCAACCCACCCCCCCCAATTTAAAAAAAAAATTGCATGACCACACCCACACTATACACCCCCTCCACTCTAACCCTCCTTCCTTTGTGATTGAAATTGAGATAGGTCCCTTCACCTTTAAAAAGAAAAATAGATGAGCGGTCTGCACACGCAAGGCGATGCTCTTGTTTTCAATTAAGATCATCAAATTTTTATTTTACTGAAATGGAACAACTTTGTGTGATTATAAAAAAACTTGACCAACTAGTCTTTTAGATGAGAATATGTATTGGTTTTCATAAATTATTTACTTTAATGTAATTTTGAAATAACCTTTTTGGTAACACTCAGGGAAAACTGGAAACTGGCACGTGGTCAGTGTATAAAGTTTAACATTTTACTCTCTTTTAATTTAGAACTCATGCTCAAAGTAATATGATTGCTGTTTTGTGTTCTTTGACTCATTTCTTCTGTGAAGTAATTTTATGCTAATAAATGTTGGAAGTTTGTTATGCTGGAGAAATAGTTTTATAATGGGTCTGTAAATTAGAAATGATACGGAATGCAAGCAATTCACTTGATAGTTATGAGTTGTGAATTATTTTTCATTCGCAACATTAGAAGAGATAGATACAGGTATTGAAATTCAAGAAATTGCATTGGATTGTGTTATGCCAATGTAACATTTTGAGTTATAGGCTGACAATAACAAATTATGTGAAATCTGAAAAAGCTTCACTGGCATAACATTTTAAGTTTGGGTCTGTAAATTGAAATGATGGGAAATATGAAATGTGAGTGATTCGACATAACTTTTTTGCATTTGGGTCTGTTAATTCAAAACAATGCGAACTGTTTGGAATTTTGTAACCCTGGCATAACATTTTATGTTTGGGTTTGTTGATAGAAAACAATACGAAATGTTTGGAATTTTGTTACCTTGGCAAAACATTTTGAGTTTGTGTCTTTACATAAGAAATTGTTGGATTTCTTTTGCAAGTGATTTACTTTTAGGTAAAATGTTTGGAATTTTGTTAAGCTGGCGTAACATTTAGCAATTGGCTGCTTTAAATAAGAAAAGATAGGATGTTTATTTGCCATTCTCTTTCTGTTGACATTTATTTCATTTTGTTATGCTGGCATAACATTTAAGTTTTTGTTCATAAATAAGAAATTATTCGAAATGCAATTGATTCACTTTGGAGCTGAAATGTGTGTTTCTTGTTACTCTGGAAAACATTTACAGTTTTGGTCTGTAAATAAAAAATCATTCGATATGCAAGCGATTCACTATGAATTGACAATTTTAGAATTTTTTTACGCTGGCATAACATTTTAAGTTTGGCCTGTAAATAAGAATTGATTTGAAATGCAATCGATTCACCTTGGAGCTGAAATGTTTGTAATTTTGTTACGCTGGCATAACATTTTAAGTTTTGGTTGGTGAACAAGTAATGATTCCAAATGCAATTGATTCACATTGGAGTCTAAGTGTTTGGAATTTTGTTACGCTGGCATATCATTATTTAAGTGTTTGTCAGTAAATAAGAAATCATTTGAAACGCAAGCATTTCACTTTGGAGTTGAAATGTAAGGAATTTTGTTACGCTGCCATTACATTTTAAGTTTTGGTCATTAAATAAGAAATCATTTGAAACGCAAGCATTTCACTTTGGAGTTGACAATTTTGGAATTTTGTTACGCTGGCATAATATTTATTCCCCCTTCGAAGAAGAGGGGGTACATTGCTTTGCACATGTCCGTCTGTCGGTCCGTCCACCAGGTGTCCGGATGATAACTCAAGATCGCTTGGGTCTAGGATCATGAAACTTTATAGGTAGATTGATCATGACTTGCAGATGACCCCTATTGTTTTTGAGGTCACAAGGTCAAAGGTCAAGGTAACGGTGACTCGAAATGGTAAAATGGTTTTTGGATCATAACTCAAGAACGCATACGCGGCCAACAGGGCGAACTCTGAACAATATAACTGAAGCAACTGGTCTGTTATCTTAAATATATAATTATCAGTCCAATGAAACATCATTGTTTGAGGAAAAACAAAGTGGATCAGTAAAAATATAATCAGAATATGAGATTTTTTTGTATATTTTGTATATTAAATATTGTGTTAATGTTTTATTTTGTTGATTAATATAAATATAAGCAGGAAAGAGGAGGTAATACACTATTATATCTTTCTTATACAGTGGAAACAAATGCAATAAGTTAAAATTTCATGTTTAATAAATAGAGGATATTTGTTCATGTCAGTGTGAGATCATTTTTTTTTCATTGTGCCTTGACATATTGCTTTTATATTTTGCATACTTTTTTACCAACATCACCCCAACCTATAAACAAGAGCAGACAACTCTATCAAGCATTTTGTCATGATTATTGCCCCTTTTATACTTAGAATATGCATATTATTGATAAATCTATGTTAAAGTTTGCGTACTACTCCAAATATGTCCTATATCCTTTGACATATTGCTTTTATATGTTGCATACTTGTTTACCAACATGACCCCAACCTATAAACAAGAGCAGACCACTGTTTCAAGCATTTTGAAATAATTATGGCCCCAGATAATTGAACATTTTGCTTAAATTGCCATAACTTCTTTATTAATGATCACATTTTATTATTACTTTGACAAAACAACACTTACCTGATCACCACATGGATTCCACCCAAACAATACCCCACGCTCCTACCAGAATCCCTCCCCCCCCAACCTCAACCCCCCCCAATTTTTTTTAAACATCATCTAATAAATTACCACATCCCACATTATACCCCCCCCCTCTCACTCCCCCTACCCCCACCCCCCACATTTTTTTAAACATCTAATAAATAACCACACCCCACATTATACCCCCCTCTCGCCCCCTACCCCCCTACCCCGCCCCCCCCCAAAAAAAAAAGTGTTTTTATTTTTTTTTTTGAAAGATCGTTTAATAAATTATTGAATATTAACACCCGCATGATGGCTTACGTAATACTGTCAAGCACCCGAATAGTCGAGCGCGCTGTCCTCTGACAGCTCTTGATGAGTCACAAGGTCAAAGGTAAAGGTCACAGTGACTCGAAATAGTAAAATGGTTTCCGGATGATAACGCAAGAATGCTTACGCCTAGGATCATGAAACTTCATAGGTACATTGACCATGACTGGCAGATGACCCCTATTGATTTTCAGGTCACAACGTCAAAGGTCAAGGTCACAGTGACTCGAAATAGTACAATTATTTCCGGATGATAACTTACATTAGGTCAAAGGTCAAGGTCACAGTAACAAAATACGTATTCACACAATGGTTGCCACTACAACTGACAGCCCATATGGGGGGCATGCATGTTTTACAAACAGCCCTTGTTTGAGTTTTGGTCTGTTAATAAGAAATGATTCGAAATTTTGGAATTTGTTACACTGGCATAACATTGTAAGTTAGGCCTTTAAATAAGAAATGATTCTAAATGCAAGCAATTCAATTTGAGTTGAAATGTTTGAAGTTTTGTTATGCTGGCATAACATTTTTAAGTTTTGGTCTGTAAACAAGAAATCACTACATATGCAAGCGATGTACTTTGAGGTTGAAATGTTTCGAATTTTGTTACGCTGGCATAACATTTTAAGTTTGGTCTGTAAATAAGAATGCATTCGATATGCGAGGAATTCACTTTAGAGTTGAAATGTGATGAATTTTGTTACGCCTGCATAACATTTTTTTGAGTTTTGGTTGGTCAAAAAGAAATGATTCACTTTTTAGTTGAAATATTTGGAATTTTGTTACGCTGGTATAACATTAACAGTTTTGGTTGGTAAATAAGAAAAGATTCGAAATGCAACTGATTCATTTTGGAGTCAAAGTGTTAGGAATTTTTTTATGCTGGCATAACATTTGCACTTTTGGTCTGTAAATGAGAAATGATTCGAAATGCAAGTGAATCACTTTGGAATACAAGTTTTTGCAATTTTGTTACGCTGGCATAACATTTACAGTTTTGGTCTGTAAATAAGTAATCATTCGGTATGCAAGCGATTCGCTTTTGAGTTGAAATGTAATGAATTTTGTTAAGCTGGCGTAACATTATTTTTTTCATTTTCAATAAATATGCATATCGAAATTATCACAAAAACTGGATTGTTTTAGTAGAAAACCCCTGTAAAACACCACTATAAATTGGATTCATGGACATTCCCTTTTTAAAATAGACACAGTTTTAGTATGTTGAACAATTCCCCTGAAAGCATAGATTGCCTCATGAAGCCCAGTCACGGCACGTCGTGCGCCGTCCTGGTGGACTCTCGTATCACGCATGTCTTGCATCCAACCAGTGATTTGCTACAAGTTGCAAATATAGGGTGCGAAACTAGTCCTGAATTTCACACTAAATAGTGTTATAAAGTTTAGAGCATAGGTTTAAATGCCTTAAACAATGGGTTCACGAACTGTGTTCTTGTAAAAGTGTTTCAGAATGATTATCTTTGATGCTTCCTTTATAGGATAACGAGAATTTGCTTGCAACAATTATACAATTATTTAAAACTCTTTACAAGACCCTAACATTATAATAATTATAAAAACAATTAACGCTTATTAAAGTCCATTATTTAAAATACCATATAAATTACAACTATGACACTGTTTCAAATAATTAATTTTATGAATAACGTTTTTGTTTTTGTACGTTCTTTTCCCCGTTCAATCCATGTCAAACTTGTTATTTTAAAGCGTGTTTAACAACACAAACTGAAAGCCGATGATTCCCTAAACACCCACAACAACATTCAATACGCGTTAGGTCAACTAAACTTAAATGTTTGATTTACTGAACATATGTTATATGAACACAAACAGTTATTAAATTTGTTTACAACTTCTATTTAAGGTAAAACATTGGTGGCTCTATTTTTATTTCGCGAGAGCTTACAAACTTGTCAGAAATAAAGTCAAACGAGTATTTTCGAGCGTCATGAGCATCAGACATATGTCATTACTAGATACCCAATGAGCCTTCTCACCCTCAAGATTCTCCATCTTTTTGTTTTAATGTCTTCTTTGGTGCTACCTCGGACGTATCTTAGGCTCGTTTATATATGCATCTCTCAATAAGAGGTGGCTCCAGTGATGGACGATCGTTCGCCGACCATTACAACTGTAACGTATTTTAGTCAATTTCGTCTTTAAAATGTTTTCTATCGTAATAAACCGTAATTAAATCCACAATAATCTATGGGAATGTAATACTTATTTTTTTGTGCGATGCATGTTCGATACAATATATACAATAGAGTGTATTTTTTTAATCTTTGAAACTGTTGCTCTGTACGATTTTGTGTCAAACATGCACAAGATTGTTTTAAAATAATCATGCAAATTGTAAATGCATATAGCATTAAGTCTAAGTTTCATGTAATTTAATCTAGATAACGTCATGGCGTTTTGCTGTAACACTGTGCGGTGTTTCGCCGCGACACTCGCCGCGGATAGCATTGGGCGAACGCATGCGGTTTTATTTCATATGTAGTTTTTTTTTCGCGGAATACTGTAACAACGACCAACATGGACCCAGAACCGCGATGGTTTCACAATCGCTGTGTCACCGCGGACATTGCATAACGGTCACAAGTTTAATGCAGTTCTAAAAGTGAAAGTATTTTTTCGTTTTTATTATACAAACAGATACTTACACACACGTTTATTTTTATGTTTTAATTACATACACTTATGTATACTCTCACACAAACCAATCGTTAGATACAATAAATAACAAGCATATTGTTAACCCATGTATGCCTAGCGTCTAGAAAAAAATGCCGTGGCAAATAACGTAGACCCAGATGAGACGCCGCATGATGCGGCGTCTCATCAGTGTCTGCGCTGTTTCCTTAAAGGAATTTCTGTAAGAAATATTCTAAATATATTAATAAATATACCAGACATCCCTAATTTTGGAAATAAATTGATCCAATGTAGAAGGATGGGAGAGTCCACTAGGCATAAATGGGTTAATATACACATTTCATAACAACGTAAAATATAATTTTCATGAAATGCACACCTATACACCAATGCCGGTATACAACACTAAAGCCTGATAGACATTTACAAATTATTTTCAATTACAAGTCCCTTTGCAACATATCACCCTGTAAATATAATACATTACAAAAGAAACTCAACACGTTGCAACCTTTTTAAACAAAACTCTAAAAATAATGCTGTTTTCCCCGACACAGAAATAAGTTGTTTGTTTCTCAAACATCTGTACAAAAAAATGAATGTTGTCGGCCAAAACGTGTTTTCTTTCGTTACATTTTTCAACAAACACACAGTAGTTCTCACATATAAATATATTTAATGAACAATAACTTCTAAATAGCTCTTCATTTCTCAAATATGATTCATTTAAGCAAACAAGAAAAAAGAAAAAAATCGTCATGGAATGCACAAAGTTTTTATTAGTAGGGGACCAAATTGGGGTCGGTTGGATAAATGGAAACAAACAACTTTCGTAAGACCCAGTACGTGTATGCCGTATTATAACACCTACAAAACAATTAAGTTATTAATGATTCGCCACAGATTTGCGCATGTAAGGTTTATGTAACCTGGCAACCGCCAGGAACCACCTGGCCAACAGCTGACACCACTTGGCGACACCAGACACAACCAGGCACAACCAGATGCAACCAAAAACAACCTACACAACCAGACAAAATCAGACACAATACAGAACTGTGTCCCTTTCTAAAATTGACCTCTCGCAATACCGCAGGTTTATCAAATGATCAAACGTATTTTGAAGTTTCAACTATGTAGCTACAACATGAATTATACCACCTATGGTAATATTAAATAACAATTGTAGTGCTCGAGTTGATATATTTAAACGAAAAAAAAGAAAACGACGATTTGATTGAAATCGTGTTAATTATAAAACGAGCGGAAAATTTAAATTATTTTGAACAGATTTCTTTCTCCTAAACACGTCTGTAAAATACAAAACAAAAAAAGTAATTAGGATTTTTTTTTAAACATGGCGAGCACTCTTAAAATGTCCAATCGTCAATGACGCCTGTTCATTTTCCGCATTTCCTTATGTTGACGGTGGTAGTTATGTTTCTGGTGTGGATGTGATGCTGCAGATGATGACACAAAAATTTCAGATATTAATTTTACAATCACGTTGTCTAAAATCATGTTAAACATACTGAACAATCTGCATTTTCGAACACAGGTGATAAATGGCTTTCATAGTAAAATTCACTGACCTTTGGCCGCTAAAGCCAGGTGACCGTATACTAAGGTGTAATCTATAGAATGATTTTCGTCTTGAAAAGGAATTTTGCTGACCGTTGTAGGCAGGTGACCGCTAGACAGGTTGGACTTTATATCGTTCTAGTACCGGTTTATTTGCGCTGCGAATAGAAATGCCTCAGACAGAAAAAAGGGTATAATTCCAACCTTCAATCCATTGACTTTGTACCGGACGTCCCGTTGCTGCTCTTCAAGACTAGCATCTGACGATTGTCTGGATACTTTTGGGCGGTGCGCGACTTGCGGATGATGAATCCATTGACTTTGTACCGGACGTCACGTTGCTGCTCTTCAAGACTAGCATCTGACGATTGTCCGGGCTCTTCTGGGCATTGCGCGACTTGCGGATGATGAGAAACACGATGAGGTTCAAGAGGCCACCGATGTTGGCAAAAAAGACGATCAGGAACTAGAGGACCATGTGAATGTACGGAGTGACGAGCCCCCAGACAGCGTGCACCGCAACACCTGACCTAGGCGCGAAAAAAGCGACCACGAACATGGACATGTTTCTTGCCGCCCTGTGGGACCTCTTCATGATAGCAATGTTAGAATTCTCATTGCCTAGGACTTGCTTCCTCTCGCGGGTCTCGTCACGGATACGTTTCCATGCCAAAATATATAGGATAATGTTGACGGCGGTGATAATGATAATCGGGATTGTATTGAAGAGGAAGTTGCTCATTCTGCCTTTCACCTGGTCGAATGCGCAGCTGAAATCAAACAAAGCTGATATTAGTAATGATTGTAAACATATACTTGTAATTATAAATATGAATAACAATTAAATTTATTCAAACTTTGAAGATGACATGTGCACTCAAATAGAACGGAGGGTTACATTATCATAACATATTGTGTATATGTCATTTGTTTTTGTTATTAATGCACATATATAATTGAAGAAACTAACAATTTTTAATACAATTTTTAAACGCAAGCATGGACCGGAGGTAAATGTAGAACACAATAGATAGAGCAAATGAACAAATGAAATACACTCACAATAATTCTATTGGTCCAAACTGATCTCCGGCGGCTGCCGCTACAGCCCCAACAAACGGTACTCCAAAGCAATAGAGAAGGAGCTTCCAGTCTCTCTGGCCAAAGTTGATATTCTTGTCGAAGTAGATGATGAAAAACACGCTGATGGCGATGACGTTCACCAGCAGGTTCTGGAACCCGATGAAAACCGTGACCATAAAGCCGTAGAAGGCGCACAGCTCCTTAGGGCGCACGTGTCCAAACACCGCGAGGCCGTGCACGTGCTCAATAGTGTGCCAAAAATTGAAGACACCGTCACAGATCGCCATGTAGACGACGTAGCGATCGCTACGGGACCACTTGCTGAAGAAAGTGAGGTAATTGTTGTTCCGGAAAGAGAGAACGAGTGTGATGATGGCGCAGATGAAGCTGGTGATCAGGCTACCAATGGCAAGGCTGTGAAGGTAGACAAACGTTCCGTCCTCCATGCCGAACACCGGAAAGTCATATCCGCTGCGGGGAACAAACTGCTCGTCGGTCGTAGCCTCAGTATTATTGTCCCAGCTGATAGGTTCAAATTGGTCGCGAGTGGCTGAAACGTTGTCAGTTATCGGGTAACGTGAAATATAAGGGTCGGCAGTAGAAGACACGTTGACGTCTCCATTTGAGAAAAGTAGTCATGCTGATGTGAATAGTTTGTCGGAAACGTTAGCTGACATTGTGACCTCAGCGAATAGACCTAGATAATAAAATCATACTTCAAATTAGAACTGCATAAATTGAATTTGCACGTGTATATTAGTTACAAATATGTTTAGTATTTTTTAAATACATATAACTTTAAGGAGTGTATACATTATTAAAGAACCGTTCTTTTGTATTGTCTTTTTATCATGTTTATTTTGAATAAGCCAATACAAATAACATATGAGTCTTCTTTTCATATCACCGAATTATAAACATACGTAAATTATAACATGGGAGACCATATATGATTGATTTTTCTACCAGTGGTAAGCGTCACTTAAAATATTTTTTTTTAAACAACAGCACACAAAAACTGAACTGAAATCAGTCGACTGCATTGTTTCACAACCCAAAGGAGAAGAATTTATCACGTGTGATGTTTTGTGATTGATTCAAATTTTAATTTATAATTCGAAAATTAACGTTGAATATATTTTTTTTTATATATTATAAAAAATCTTCTTAATAATGGCAATAATTCAAATGATTGATGGGTTAGCTATAACAATATATAAAAATTAAAAAAATGGTTCTTAAAATTATGATTGTTATGTAAGTCTAACCTTTTGGCGGGATGCAGTTTATCCTTGTCGCTTCAAGTGTATGGCACGGCTTGAGAAAACCATCAGACGACAACGCAATTGATATGCCAGAATATGTCATGTCCATGGATGGCTACCGAGTCCATTTACTGTTGTTGACACACTCATTATCAAACTAGCATGACAAGGAAATGTGATTGACAGAAGTTACGTCAATTCCGGAGAGTGTTCGTAACATATTCAATGCGAGTTTTATATAAGGAATCTAAGTATTATTGAACAAAATGGGTACTAAATCATGTATTATTATGTACAAACAACAACGACAAACTTTGACATAAAATACATATGATTGTACAATATAAGTGGTATTTAATAGCAAAACTGAAATTTTATTTAAAAACACATGTGCAAATAGCCAAATAAGATTAACTCCCACTAAACAAGTGATGCCACTGGTTCATATTTAAAAAGTTGGTCCTATGCTTATTTTCAAAATGCATATATTTAAACAGTCATATTATTTCAGATGTTTGTGGTTTCAATAAGCATTATCTGAACGTTTCTAAACATACTCAATTTATTATAATGACACCTTTTCAAAAAGTGCTGGCGTACTTCTATTTGACAATGTAATACATATAATGATAACACAAAATTCATTCTCAATATCGTGCTGCCTATCAGAGGACTAGCAGAATCACATTGTCCCGTTTCTATCCTTAACCCTTGCGATGATAATCGAAGGCGAAACAATGCGCGGTGGTCTCAAAGGGGCATTTTCACGTTTTGGTGAATTGAAAAAATTAAACAAATTAAAGCGCTGAAGGCACTGAAGATGTTCGCTATTGCATAATTAAACACGCAATTCATTTATCAAAATCACTCGCAAGTTTGAAATGAACACACTCTATTCAACTTTATAAAGTGTGTGTCATAGCGCACGGGTCGAGTTTTGTGTGCACTTTTTATCATCCTTATTATTTCATAGAAATTACTTAGACAAAATAAAAACAACATGCTTTTTGGACGTTCTGAAAGCCTAGAAAGTATGATGAAAATGGTAATGAGAACTTAATATAAAGAAAATTTGCAGTCACCATCATATTAAAGGAATATTTTTTAATATATCAAATAACTATCTCACCAAGAATATAAATTCATAATGAAAGTTCCGTGTACAAAACTTTTGGTTTTTGACACCATATACAAATTTAAAATATACAATATTCTTCGTATCTTGTATATGGAGGAATAAAAGTATATAAACATTGCTGTTTATGCTTTACTTGTTACCCGAGCAGTTCATACGGTGTCAACAACGCTGACATAAACATAGGTATAGAGCACTAATGCGCTTTTAGGCGTAGCTGTTTTACTCAGTTTTCTTCTTAGTGACTTTAACATAACGCCAACAGACACGCGTGAAAATTTTCGAATATTTAATAAGCTGATTCGAGATACAACCTCTGAATTTTTGCTACATCACTGCATATCTGCTCAATTCAAAGGATGTAGCACTGTTCAGTGTAAGGAATTCCGGACTACTCTCTGTATGCTCGAACGACACAAATTGTGGCCCTGTTACAATTACGCGTTACAATCGGTCTCGCAGAATTTCACTTTCGCCTCCAAGATGAAAAAACAATCATTAGCGAAATAGTATAGTGTCACGATAAGAGAAAATCGTTTAATTATCATACCACAATGTTTGCCGTACTTGGTCAGCACGTCTGGAAATCTTTATGTGTGGATTAACAAGTTTGCTATTTTGAATTCAATTTTGTATCAAAAAGCATTGTTCTTAAATGTGGCATTTTCAATTCGCAATGAGATGTGTAATTACCCTCGTCATGCGAAAATGGGTCTTATTCTATATGCGCCAATCACATCAATAGCCCACTCAGCTATCTCTCCTTCTGTTAAGGAGAAACAAAACATATTGAGTGGTTTTATAGCGAACAGCATCGCCTATGGCCTGACTGCGCAAAAGAACATGTTGGGTGTAACAAACGCTTGCCGAAACGCATAAGACCCATTTCCGCATGACGGCGCTATTGACGTGTGATTTAAATGTGTCAAAAGAAAACTGCGTTTAAATCAAATATCAACAAACGATATATTTTGATAGTGAAGAAAGATACTCATAACAAGGCATATGAAGACACATATAAAGTGCTCTCTCTTAGTATATTTTTTATCTACTCACACTAATGTGTGGTTTGACAATGCTAACACACATTTCATGCGGTGAATATGTAACTTACAAGTGAAAAACACAACACAATAGTTTAACTTTTGTTTATTATATTTATTTATTTAGAAAAGTAAATTGTAAACTTTATTTCAAAGTCAGCGTATACGCCGACTACATTTTTAAAAGATATTTATTGTTATAAATATATTTTATATAATATATTAAGTTGTTTTCGGTTTGAGCAATTATAAAGCATTGTCGAGGTTGCCTATAGTATGCCTGTAGTAATTGATGAACTCATATCCAACTGTCTATGTATTGAGAACTGTTAATATAAACAAGCTAAACCTTCTACTATTGTGTTGCTAGCACCCGTAAATACAAAAGATCGCCGCTATATGTTGAGAACCAAAGAACGTTTTCCAGAAATACCCGCTGTAGTAGCATGAACGAGGTTACGAAACAGGCCATTCGTATTATTATTATAAATTGTTTTTATATTCGGGTTTAGCGATTATGAAACATTTTCTGGTTTTTGTCTATCGTATCGCTGAAGTAATTGTTGAACTTATGTTCAACGTTTTATAAATTAAGAATATAAATAAGCGTTAACTTTTTCCCTAATCTATTAATAGCCTCAATTTACGACCTGTACTACGTCATCGAGGTGTATGTGAGAGCGTAACCTATTGCGTAGTTATCCCCCGTGGACTTTTCTTTGTTTATCGACAGGCGCATCTATTAATAGCCTCATATCATGAATGGACTGAGCAAAAAATACTACGTCAGGAAGACGCTGCAGAAAGTTCACTATTTTATTCATTCATAAACAATCTCCTCCGCGACACGTACAATACGTACATAAGGTCCCTTTAAAGCTCCATTTGTCGTAATCGTCTCACGTACAACTTAAAAGTTCCCAAGGCACTTTAAAGTATACAACAAAGTACAACGGATACGGATTATATCCTAAAAAGTACCCCGACGTATGGCCGGTTCCCTTTAAGCGTATGTTCCGTACGCGAGGTGCATAGTAGTACTTAAATGTACCCAGGGTACTTTAAAGTAGTACCTGGGTCGACAACGACCAATTTAGTCTCATTATAGTTTATCGAGACAAAGTGCAGGTTCAAACGAATCTGTTCAATGTATGTATACTAGGATATGGTTTAATAACTCACTAGAGTCGATGTCGGTTCTAAGTTGTTCAATTGTTTTCTGTTTAACCCATTTATGCATAAAGTCTAGAAAAATTGCCTTGACAAACAGCGTAGACCCAGATGAGCATGATGCGGCGTCTCATCAGGGTCTGCGCTGTTTGCTTATAGCAATTTCTGTAAGAAATATTCTAAATATAGAAATAAATATACTAGACATCCCTTATTTTGGAAATAAATTGATCCAATTTGGAAGGATGGGAGAGTCCACTAGGCATACATGGGTTTAATATGTTAACACTTTAATTAAGGCTATGTTTAAAGGGTTTTGCCCAACCGCCGCTTAACAATTTGCATGCTGGGAAATTTGTCGTCTGCTAAAATGTTGTCTGCTGAATTTGTAAAATTAGCATTTTCTTCGATTTTTTTCAAAGAATGCTATCAGAATAGCAAACAGCATGGATCTTGATGAGACGCCACATTCTGTGGCGTCTAATCTGGATCCAAATTGTTTGCAAAGGCCTCCAAAATTCGGTTCCAGCGCTGAAAGAGATAACCATGCACAGTGTATACCATCGAAGCCCATGTCTTGTATCATTTCCCGCAAATATCTTTGGGTGTATAATAAGATTTTTTAAAAACAGCCGTTTCTGAATACAAAATATGTAACCAATTTTTGTTTACGTATATACTGTTCAATATAAATACAGGATACCGTCCGAATTTTAAATGAGAAACTTGATCTCAAAGTCATGCATGTAGACTCGCACACCAAAAATCAGGTAAATATCTAAAAGCGTTTAGCAAAAATTCCGGAGACAATTTTTCATGTATATAAATAACAATGCCCCAACTATTTCTTTTAGCATCTATGTTTCTTACATGCGATATCAATAATGGCATAACTAACCATCAATGTATATTTCGGAATAGGTTTATGTTTAAGAAAGAAGAGCAATTCATTTGTAATAACATCAGCAAAATCTTGTTATGAAAGTTTAACGTTAGTTAGACCATTGCAGCTCCAAACTAGGATTCCATGTCCACCCTCCGAGACCCGTTACTTCTGCTGCACTGGTCATGTCCACTCGCCGAGAACCGTTAATAGCTGCACTGGTCATGTCCACTCTCCGAGAACCGTTACTTCTGCTGCATGTCCACTCTCCGAGAACCGTTAGTTTTGCTGCACTGGCTAACCGTTGACATACTAGGATTCTATGTCCACTCTCCGAGAACCGTTACTTCTGCTGCACTGGTTAACCGTTCACATACTAGGATTCCATGTCCACTCTCCGAGAACCGTTACTTCTGCTGCACTGGTTAATCGTTGACATACTGGGATTCCATGTCCACTCTCCGAGAACCGTTACTACTGCTGCACTGGTTAACCGTTGACATACTAGGATTCTATGTCCATTCTCCGAGAACCGTTACTTCTTCTGCACTGGTAAACCGTGGACATACTAGAATTATATGTCCACTCTCCGAGAACCATTACTTCTGCTGCACTGGTTAACCGTTGACACACTAGTACTAGGAATCCATGTCAACTCTCCGAGAACCGTTACTTCTGCTGCACTGGTTAACCGTTGACATACTGGGATTCCATGTCCACTCTCCGAGAACCGTTGCTTCTGCTGCAGTGGTTAACCGTTGACATACTAGGATTCCATGTCCATTTCCGAGAACCGTTACTTCTGCTGCACTGGTTAACCGTTGACATACAGGGTGTCGTACGCCATGCATTCATTTTGCGTCTGCCATTAACGATCTTTGAATGGAACCTGTCACGTACATGCTCGTGCAACTGCCACTTTTCTTATGGTTTAATTTCATGATGGTTCATGTCAAAAGAGCAGATGTTCAAATAACTACTTACCTTTTTGGAATTGGGAGTGCTTCATTGCGTAAAAGTTTGACACTCCCTAACAACTACTTTAATACCAGTAATAAATCTTCATGCCCGGGTCATCGACTGCGAACGTGTCACAGCAATTACAACTATATATATAGTAAACCATAATGTAACTTTTAGAAGCTATGAGTCATGGTATGCTATTTCAAAGGGTGTTTTGCATTGTATTCCAAATAGATTTGCACCCAAAGAGAAATTGCACAATTGAAAGTGCGGTGTTAACTACGCCCACGAAGGGTTAAGGCAAGGGGTAGGGGTAAGGGTAGGAGTAGGGTTAGGAGTTAATTGATGTGTAATATATATTTGGTATCTGTTATTTGTGCCGTATCTAGCTGGAAAACAATGCCATCCGTTTGCTTTTTGCAGATATGCATATATGATGCCAAAGTTATAAGACCCTTAAGTGCGTATGAAGCCAAATACATGAAAGTAAAAGAATGCTATTTTCATTCTGCGGTTTTTGCCCAAATATTTACATAAACTAAATGTATTGAAACCTTTTGTCTATTAAAACTTATTTAACGAATGCTACCATTATTTATAGCGAACGGAAACTCCTTCCATCGAATTAAATACTTCCGTGAGAAATACATTTAAATGTGTTTCATTTTCAAATCGTTTAGCGTGAATTGAATAATTTTCTTGACTGCGGTCTGCGTACAAAAATGAGAACGTTGCATACATACTTTATTTATTCCAGGGGCAACACAAGATATAGCCTGCAGAGGAAGTACACGAGTGATTATTATCAAGTCGTTATTCTTTGACTGATTTCTATGTGTTTGTTTTTGTATTTGGTAAGTACGATGTCCGTTAGCAGTTCTACATGCAGTTTTTGAGTTTCAGGACTGGGTCCAGGCTTTAATGTTGTTTTACATATTTCGCGCTGCATTTTAATAATGAGGTTGGCGTTACCTTAAAATTTTTGTCTATACGTAAAAAAAAGAGAGACGAATACTAAAAAATTCTAGTCCTTAAATTGACAACTATTCTAAGAAAGTATGCTTTTGTTCATAAAAAAATAATTTTTATTAGAGAATGCTTAAACTGTCGTTGGCGAAAGCCTTAATTAGTATTCAATTTATAATGCACTCGATGTGATGAATATGGCAATCACATCGTCCGTCCCTCCGTGTGTCAGTCTGGATCGCTTCTTGTGCAGAACATGCATCATGTATTAGTGAAGCGATTCAAGTTAATTTCAAAAAAAAGGATAGAGGGCTTGAGGGTGAATGGCAGAGTACGCAAACCATAACTTTCTCTTTCTTCATTATATAAAAGGCTGCCAAAACCCACGAATGAATTAATTCCCAAAAGTCCGATTTACCACTTGGCGGTAATTCATATGCAATCAAAGAAGTTTGTCGCAGATCTCAATAACCCGCCTTGTAAATACAGAACATCACTATATAACATGACAGTGTCATAAACGTGTACAAAAATATTATTGACGCAAAATTTCTAAGCATTGGCTACGACATAGTTTTTATTATTGTTTGCACATTCATGCGAGAATAAGTTCCTCACTTGACGGTCTAGGCCGAAAAGATACGAGTGTCTACGGAGACAGTAAGACTATTTTTGTTCTGGTACATTTTTTGAAGACATTACATTAGGTATTTATAAACATATTTTAAAATATTAGTATTTTATTTTGCGTTAACGAGACATTCAAGAAAAAAAATGAAAAAAACAACAACAAATATTTATGATCATTCTCGGAAATATACGAAGCTACCGGATATGATATTTCACTGCGCAGATCGAGCGCGCAAATCGAGCGCAAAAAGTTCTACGTGAGACGACGTACACAATCTGTACACCGTTCTTTATCAGGGAAATGCCCAGTCTCACTATGATGCCGGAGGAGCGTGATCCGGGATCTACCGGGATGAACCGGGGCTCTACCGGGATGAACCGGGGCTCCATCGGGGACGACCGGGATGATCCGGGGAAAACCTGGGCTCCACCCGGAAAGTATAAAAATGTTTAATATCTCCGGGATGAACCGGGAGTCACCAGAAAGAACCGGCAACGACCGGCGCGGCGCCGGGAACAACCGGGACGGCACCAGGAACAACTGGGACGGCACCGTAGCTCCACCCGGGCCCATACAGACCCCGGTTGTCGCCGGTAGTGCCCCGGTGAATGCCGTCAGAGTCACGGTATAGCTACGGTATATCAGAAAACCGGCGCTCTGCCGGAACACCACCTGCATACATCTAGGCTCCGCCGGGGCATTACCGGCGACGACCGGGGTGAAACCGGGGCGTTGCCGTAGCTCTGCCGGGGTCTGATGTCGGTATAGACACGGTGAGTGCCGGCGGTGTTACGGTATACCGGGGCTTTGTCGGGATGCTGCCGGCTTTCATCGGAGCTCACCGGGGCACTACCGGCGACAACTGGGGCTATGCCGGGACGCTGCCGGCTTTCACCGGGGCACTACCGGCGACAACCGGGGCTCTTCCGAGACTTTACCGGAATAAACCGTAGCCAGTCCGGGTTGACCAGGACTCTGCCAGGCTGTTGACCGGCTTCAACCGGGGCGGCACCGGGAAATAGTGTGACTGCGTTAAAATCATCCGGGTCCTCGCCGGTCGACCGGCGTTAGCAAATCGGGATGGACCGGGGCCCTAACGGCAAAAGTGAGACTTGGGCTGAAGTAGATTTTTTTTGTACACACATAACAAAGGAAGTATTAGTGTTTTCTTGGTCTGTTAATTATGTAATAGAAAGCTATTTTAGGCTTTTGAAAGTGATTTATTTGACACCAACAATAACAGTTTTTTGCGGCCATGTTGTTGTTGTTGTATATCTTCACCGCCTACATGTATGTAGACGAACCACTACCAAATCTGTAGAGTTGAACAAAAGGTTATCGTTCCCACAACCAGTATCGTGTTGTCCTCCACCGTCTATGTACACTGTAGTATATACACAACTATTGTCTTTTCTTACATTCTCTGAGCTTCTGCACTCAACCTCTAGGGTCAATCCGTATAAATTCGGACAAAGGGAGAAATTCGGACAAAACATCCTAAATGCATTTTACGTCACACTAAACCTAGCCCCAGGCCTTCAGCGCCTACTGCGCTTTGATTATATATTCCGTGTCTTAAGTTAAGTAAACTATATAGAAGTATTGGATTATTCCAATGGATATGCAAAATCATAGGTGGCTTAAAGAGGGAATGCCGAGTACAAGGATCATAACGTTTTCTTTACTATTTACAGAGTTATTACCCTTTGTTTAAATACATTGCCATGCATTTTGCATATATACTAAGGGGATTTTATTTTAACTTTATATATTAAAAGAGAACATTGAGAAAAGATATTTTAAGCAAAAAACATAAGTATATCTATATTTTTCGATATAAGTGCCCATTGCTATTTTTGCGAAATAAACCTATATATTGTAATTTTCTCATGCAAAGCATAAATTCAAAAGTATTGAATGGATTCAAATGAAACTTCATATATTGCTTGAGGTTTTTGAGTAAGTGCAGAGTAAAGACCCATAACCCTTTTTTCTTTGTATATTACATTACAAAAGGGCCGTTTTATAATACCTCTTTGCCACCAATTTTTAATATGCAACAATATTTAATCGCTTACGACGGTGCTTTTTTGTGGGAATGAATATGACGTATGACATTTGACGTGGTAATTAGGTCGTAAAAAGCGCTTTGTCTTCATATTTGTAAAATGTTTCTTTTGGTGTTTTTGTTGTTTATTGTGTCAAAATATATAACATCTGTGAACTATATTGTATGTTTGATGACGTTTAAGTTGCAACTTTCAAGTGCATTTTATAATTGTCAGTTATCAATGCAGAGGCATGATAACAATATACCATGCGCCTTTTTATTGGGTAGATATCAGCATATGGGTATGATACAATTTTTAATCTAACAATTTAAATTTCTGAAATTATGACGCAATTAACAATAAAGCAAACACAAAAAAATGAGCCGTGCTCTGTGAAAAGGGGGTTTAATGCATGTGCGTAAAGTCTCGTCCCAGATAAGCTTGTGCAGTCCGACATTTTCCGTTTTTATTTTTCGTTTCTGGAAAGTCTATTCTGAGCAAAAATCTAGTGTAGGCGGATAGTGTCGTCCCTGATTAGCCTGTGCGGACTGAACACGCTTTTCTGGGACGATACTTTACGCACATGCATCGAACCCCCTTTTCACAGAGCACGGCCCAATTTCAATTTGGCTTTATAATGTTCGCAATCATGGGACTTTATCATCTTCTAAACCGCTGGGCAGATTTTCAAGAACCTTTTCAGGAATTATCCTTGGGTGACCTTTTTTAAAAGCTGTTCAATTTGTTCCGGTCCGCTGCAAATGTAGGTGACCGGGGCCAAATACACATAGTTACTTTAAATCACGCCCCTGGGGTAACATGATTGATTTAGTATTAAGTATATAATTTTCTTCTTTTGTTTTTGCCACATCCAGATTGGTGTCAGCGGTATCGGTTTTGATGCCAATCTCAGGTGAAGGGCGCGTGGCCAAGTCACTTTAACACTATCAATTTGTCATAAAACAACATTTTTTATCATATTGATCAAAAACAACAAAAAAATCTGATATGTTATATATGAACAAGGTAGGTATCTCTTGACACAGGAAAATCACCTTCATCAACATTTTCTGCGATTTATCGCCTAAATGGCGGTCGATTTTCGTAAACTATGTACCATTTTGTTGGCAAAGGTTGCCTCGTGACGAAAACTGACCACAAACGGCTACTTGAAGACATAAACTACAAGAAAATACTTCTCGAACTCAAAGAAATGCTATGTCGGCGTCGATCTGACCGATAGTTCAGTGCCTGTTGAAATAAAAATAGAAAATGCTGATAGTTCAGGCAATAACGATGCTGACAAAAGTGCTCACTTTTCAAAACAATTGACTCTAAATATCCCAAAGAAAAACAATACGGGAATTTCAAATTCCACAAAAACTTCCCAGAGAAGTAAACTTTCGCCAACACGGAAAATGTCGTCTAAATCCCCGAATTCCAATCTGACGTCGTCGCCCGCGTCGTCCGGTAAAGGCAACTTTAATTTCGTTGAAGGCGGCTCGGTGGCCACAAAGACCACCGCATACCTTCAGCTGCCCTCACAAGCGTCCGCAGGAGCCCACACAGAGCAAGGTCAGTCATGTATTGCACATCCGGGCTTCTTAGACGGCAGTGTTTCCCTGTCAGTACCGATGATTTCACCAGGAGGTTTCCACCACAATCGGCCAACCAACATTCCGGCGACACCAATCACCAACTACGACGACGGACAGTGACACATCAGTTCGAATGCGGCTCAGAAGATTGCGTTGGAGACCCAGAAGAAGTCAGTAGAAGTTGTGCGAAGGGTCTCGAATCTGCTACTTGAGGGAAAAACACGCGTTCCGTTCGATTCACACGATTACATGACGATTGATGAGCGAGCTAAAGCGCCGAAACCGTTCCGTTCGATTTGAGAAAAAACATTCAGTATCAATATAGACAACGAAATTAACGACGAGTCGATTGGCGATGATTTGTACAAGGAAATGAAAAGATGAATGCTTCTCGGTGAAGTGGCGACTGGTTTATATCTGGAAGACAAAATGGATCAGTTTGAAGAAAAAGTGAACGAATACATCCGAGAAAATCCAAACTATATGTACGATCCAGAAAAGACACGCGCGGAGATCGCGGGAATCCGCGAGGCTCATACGGCAAGTAAACAAAATAAGCGGAGCAATAACACTTTGCGAAGGAAACAGCTGGAGCGGAAGTTGCTGGATGGCGAGGCGGCGATGCGGGAAGCTGCGAAGGCGCGCTACATCCGGTTGGGGGACGACCAGATAGATATGGCCGGTGTTCAGGCGCTTGTCGTGGATCAAATGAAGATGCTGAGGAGTTTAAAAGTTTGGCAGGACGAATAGGTCCCACAAAGTCGATTTCATCCAGAGGGAGTATACAACGCCGGTGCGAAGGAACATACGTCCCGGGAAAGCCGGAGTGGAGTGGGGCGTGGTTAAGGCGTTCTGAAACACAACCTCATGCGTATACAAATGCTTTCTTCATTATATTACAATTACCGTGGTACAAGTAGCACCCAGTTAAAAACGATGTCTTAAAATAATAATTATATATACACCGATATTGAGTTAAAATACTACCGGTATATCCATCAAACACTTCCATATTTTAATGTAGACTGAGAACTACGAATATTCCCCATCTTGGAATTTACAACCTCTATTCACCATAATTAGACTAATAAACATAAATGTAAGACTTATTCTTATATTCTTAAATGTTTTTATGTTTAACTCAAATCTAATTTTGTATCAAAAACACTTACGAACAGATATGTAACGCACTTACGAACAGATATGTAACGCACTTACGAACAGATATGTAACGATTAAAGAACCATGAATAGCCTTATATATACATGTACCTTTTTTCTCAAGTAATTATTTCTACGAATGTATTGGTCAAAACGCACCGTTTTTTGTAACTTTTTATTTGCTTTTATTTGCTCCGCATTCTGGGAAAACAGTGTTTAATGCATGTGCGTTAAGTGTCATCTCAGATAAGCCTGTGCAGTCCGCACAGGGATGAAACTTTCCGCTTTATGGACATTTTCGTTTGAAGGAAGTCTCTTCTAAACAAAAATCCAGTCTAGAGTTAGGTTAGTGTCGTCCCTTATTAGCCCGTTTGGGCGTCACAGGCTAATCTTTTGACAATTTACGCACATGTATTAATCCCAGTTTTCCCAGACCGAGTCTCATGTGGTCACGATTACCATTGGGAATCAAGAGAGGGAGGTGAGGGAGGGATATTGCGGCCATGAGTACATAGACAACTTCCGTCAGCACTTGGTTTACACTTAGCTTTCATGGAACGATGTATATCTTTAATAGTCCTATTCATCTATTTATAGCAATTTAGAGCCGGCGGACGGGGTTTATATAAGTTTTGAGTCTAACAATAACAAAAAAAATTCAGTGCACATATGTATGATTTGTTTTTAGTTCAACTTTTCACAGAATAATCCGAGCTAATACACTTACCAAAAAGGTGGGCGTTTGCGCAATGCCCAGGTTAAGGTGAACGTTACGCATCTATATTCCACTATTTCTAGTGCATGTATTGAATTGAAACTTCATAATTGTGTTCTGAGTCATGGTGAGAGGTAACCGAGCAACATCGATAACTCTGACCTGCAACTGAACATCATAGGCATTGTTTAATTGTAACGTGCAACATCTCAATATCACTGTTTCACAGGCGGACAGACAGGCATACATGAGGCAAGGAATGTATATCTATTATCCCATCTAGTGAAACATGTATGGGACTAAACACAATATTTACACATGATGGTGTGCATATGACGTCATACGCGCATCGTTTAAGCTCCTCTAGCCGAACGCCAGAGATCATGGGCAGTTCCCTCGCTCGTGCGTCCGTTCGTGCGTACACATTTTGTTTGAACATCTGAACGGCGATTATTTTTATAAGTGGCTGCTGACGATTTAATTTACGGTTACTTGTACACTTCCGGCCCTTCATACTTGAAGTATCTCATTTAGATAATTGTACCGTTTAACCGCGCCAACACTGAACAAAATAACGCCTGTTTTAGATGGGTGACAGTTGCTGGTGAAATGCAGATAAAAGCGTTCTCAGTGTAAACGGGCACGGACCGTTCAAAAATGGTTGATGTGTTATATGTATTTGTGTTTCTTGTCAAGTGAAGCAGTGCGATCCAGTCTGCAGCACGATGTATGCAAAAGACATATTGAGGTCATTTAGCGGGAAATATGTATATTAATTTAATAACCATGTTTAATAAACAGTTTTTAGTGTCTCTTACGCATATATATGCCTGAGTACACCTTACATAGCAAAAGTAAAGAGATTGCTAAAGTTGTTTGCAGGTTGAGAGTCAATCGGTTTTTAAAATACTCCACTGTCATATATACTTGTATTAAACACGTGTACATAGATTTATAATGTATAAGACATATAGTATATAACATTAAATTTCATATACGGGTTTTATATATCAATTAACAAACACGCACAATTTATCAATTTTGTTTGCTTCTATTCATTGGACCCAGTGCTAAGAAGACGTGTAGCGCGCTTAATAGGCTCGTGGCCATAGTGATCTAATTGGGCCATGTTCTCTAGTTAATGCTGTCTATGTGCATTCCGCCGGTTGGTACACGCACTTCTCATCTCGGCGAAGAACCGGGTTCAAGCGCTACTCTAGTTGAGACGAGTCTCTAGTTTAGACGATTTTGATTGAGTGTCAAAACACCGAACAGGTGGAAAGAGAGGTTTCCTCATGGTAATCCGCTCATCCCCCCTCCCCCTGAGCACATGACATCGCCAAAAATGGATGTATTTATGTAAAACAATGGAATAGCAATACAATTTTTATACAAATTAATGAAAAACTTGTGTGATCCTATGAAAGTTTTAATGTAGAAGCGCTGGGACATACTGCGGATAATCAGATAATGCAGATCTCGGTGCAGATGGACCTCATTAACGTAGAAATGAGCCTCGCTCTGGGAAATGGGGCTTTATGCATGTGCATAAAGTGTTGTTCCAATCAGGGACGACACTTTCCGCTTTTATGGTATTTTTCTTTTACAGGAAGTCTCTTCTACACAAAATCCAGTTAAGGGGGAAAGTGTCGTCCCTGATTAGCCTGTGCGGACTGCATAGGCTAATCTGGGAAACACTTTACGCACATGCATTTAGCCTAGTTTTCTCAGAACGCGGGTCATTTAAGCTTCACAAAAGGGTGAGTTCATTTTCGGATGCCTATAACATTCTTCATTAAACAAATTGAAAATATTCTTCATATATACGATTCTCAATTATGTGCCGAAAACATGATACTAGTTTTATTTAAAGGAGCATTTGGACGGCTTTTACATTATCATAAAAAATATTATTGTCAAAACAAGCATTATCTTTTCTTAAGTAATTGGTGAATTGTTGTTTTGTAATAACGTCTCTTATCAAAAACGCTCAGTAAACATGTTATTTTATATTAGTAAATAATGTCCGAACGCGGAAAAAAATAAGTTGTCGTAGTAGTGGTGGCAGTAAAACCGTATTAAATGAATTCTAAATTAAGTGCTTATTATTGACGTTGTTTAAAATACTGATTGAAGTATTAAAGAAAATTTGTAGTTGTGTTATAAGGCTTCTAATCCAAAAGGAGGCGCGTATTCAACACTTTATTTGACATGCACATATCTTTGTAAGAAATACCGTCAATATGTCTTTGTAATATGCCTATATTAACAATAATGTAACTGTTATGAAACGGATATCTGAACTTTGTTGGAACTCCGCATTCACTTAATATAGAAAATGTGCGTCATGCAAAACACTGCGTCAAAGGGTCTCACACTGATAAAAAGATCTGCTTTTGACATTTGTTTTACGTAAGTTATACAGCAATAAGTTCAACTCGTATAATTTAAGGGCTTTTGATTCCGTGTTCATCGTAGGCGACGAGAATGTATTTGACACGTATTTCCGTAATGTTACTGGTAACAATTGTTCATCGCAACTAACAATGTTCTACAACAGGATAGTGTGCATATGTTACAGAAGCTTCCATAATAATAGACTCATTAATTGTTTAATTTGAGAACAATTAAGCTTACACAGCTTTCCGTGAGCTTAATTGAACCGTTTTTATATGTAATTGACGACACCTTATACGAGGCACATATGTCCACATATGGCCTTACAGCGCCATCTTGAGCCTTACAATCGAAGGAATTTTAACCCATTTATGCCTAGTGGACTCTCCCATCCTTCTATATTGGATCGATTTATTTCCAACATTAGGGATGTCTAGTATATTTATTTCTATATTTAGAATATTTCTTACTGAAGTTCCTTTAGGCAAACAGCGCAGACCCTGACGAGACGCCGCATCATGCGGCGTCGCATCAGGGTCTACGCTGTTTGCCAATGCCTTTTTTCTAGACGCTATGCATAAATAGGTTAAGTTGGAATATGAATAACTTACCTGTTATAATAATCAGCTTCAAACAAGGCATGTATTTTTAAAACACAGTCTATGTGGAAATTGATATTTTAGCTTGTCCCTTAATATTCAAGGGTGGCCGAGTGATCAGTTACGTGATTTTCAGACACCATAAGGTTTGTTCGCCTCTGAAAATACATCTCGGACCATACATTCTAAAAGGACCTTAAGAAAACTTATCTTACACAAAATACATATGACATAATTTCAGACATTGACATTTTTCCCGGAAACAAACAGGCCCCATATTTTTGTAATACCAAAAATAATTCAAGAAAACAAACATATAAACGTATAAGTCCGGACAAAGATATAGCCACAAAATCATAATTATTTTAAATTTTATTCTAAATAATACACTGTACGTATTGGTAGTAATTTTATGCAGACCGTGTATTCTTGCTATCGAGATGCAACAATTCAGTAATACGGATAACAATTTGTTACAACAATTCAGTAATACGGATAACAATTTGTTATAACAATTCAGTAATACGGATAACAATTTGTTACAACAATTCAGTAATACGGATAACAATTTGTTACAACAAGTCAGTCATACGGATAACAATTTGTTACAACAATTCAGCAATACGGATAACAATTTGTTACAACAGTTCAGTAATACGGATAACAATTTGTTACAACAATTCAGTAATACGGATAACAATTTGTTATAACATTACGCGACTTAAGTTATCACATTTTTTTGATTTCATGAAAAGATGTTAAACGTTTTAGATTGAACAGCATGCAATGGCAAGGTTATCAAATGGCAGATTAAAAAATAATTCAAATATGAATTAGCATGCATTTAGGCAAGTCTTTTACAAACTGTGTTTGTATAAGTCCCTGATTAAGTGATGTCGGGAATTTTTCAATATTCACAAGGCCGACCGGACCCAGGTTGAACTAAATAGTTTCATGAATATTTCAAATGCTTCATGAAACATGACATAGGTAGATCTAAGGACACAATTTCTACGAGATAATTATATAAGATTTATTTTAGTAATACGAAAGACTATATATTTATTAACGTATTTACTTGCCCTACGTGCCTCCGGGTACAACAAGGACTAGGTAGGTAGGTAGGTAACTTGTTAACAATATGACAAGCAATTCAAAAGAGTTGCCCGAACATTATAAAAGAATGCTTACACCTGAAAAAATGCAAATTATAAAAGAAGTTTCATAATGCAAATTTGTGATGGCTGAAAGTCACTTGTGGTAGCATTTACACTGTTTAAATGTGTTCGTGACGAGTGATTCTTTAGAAAAGTTCAATTTAACGGGATTACGTAAAGCATAAATATTTAAGGCCACGACAAAATGCTAAGAGTATTATCGGAGTTACCGCATCTAAATCTCGTAAAATTCGTAAAATGAGCTGTTTTGTATTTAATTTGATTTATGTTTCATAGTTTACGACATCGACAATTTTTTTAACTTCAATATGCTAATGACAGTAGATGGCAGCATGACATTTGGCCGTGTCTGAACGAAATCGTATTTTTTTCTCTTTATTTGCTCTGAATCAGCCAGTTATGAAAATAATATTTTCAGGTTTATTCAAATCAACCGCCTCGCTTTCTGATAATGAAATGTCGCCCGAACGGTTAAAATGTATGGAAATAAGCAATTTGAATTAGTGGTATGGGGCAAATTAAAAATATAGAGCCAACAGAAATGTGTAACATTTTATTCTCTGATATAGGAGAAATCTTCCATTTCTAAACTAAACCGGATCCTTTGTCAAAGTACTGACAGTCTAGCATGTATATTACATTATGTATATTAATTATAAGATTGATTTGTTTTTGTTAAGAAAGAGAGCAATAAATGCGATTCGTGTGAATAATTTTTCACGTTTCTGTTCATTAAATGACAATGAACTAAAAATTATATTAATAAAATAAGTAATATAGCCTAAGGATTAAACATACGGGATTTTTTTAGAATAAATCCCTAGTTGATCAATTTTAAATACCAAGTGTTATTAAAGTAACTGCATTTAAAAGCATGGCTACGGGTAGCGACCGCGAAACAAGTGGGAGGCGTAGAAATATTGATGATGAACCAGATTTATAAAGTTGTGCGTTTGAAGTACCACTCTGTGTTTTCTAATGGTTTATTATAAATACTTCTATTTTATCTTTATCATGACTTTATTGCAAACGGTTGGTTAATATTGGTTCTATATTGGATAAGAGCTACATGTAATAAAATGTGAAAAAAAAATCATGCTTGTCTTTAAACATTAATCTGCTCCGCCACTTATAATAACAGGCTGTCTTGATGCAACTTAAACAATAAGCGACTACACAACTCGGCCATGTTTTAGAGAGTGCTTTCCAATAATATTTTATAAATAAAATTTTTAGAAACCTATTGACCACTTATTTCTTTTGAACTACTTTCATGAAATACTTGCGCAAGCAAGTGTATAAACGAATGATTAATATAGATAACATACATTAATATGTCAACCTCTTAGTGTCAAACACATTCTTAGAAGCTTTATTGTTTTTTAAGTAGATATAGCTACTGCTGTCGAGGAGGGTTTCATGCAAAAAAATAGCGAAACTCAAACATACTAGACATAAATAACAAAAACATTGTTATGTAGATAATACTTTATAAATGTTCAGTACAAATGTGAAATTTATAGTGCCGTAGAAACCACGAGGCTAGGCAATCGGTACATTTGTTCAATAAGAAAAGCCTTATATTCAAATATTTATTAAAGCATAATCACATGCGATTATCTTTATTTTTTAAATAAAAAAAGAGAAACTTGCTGAATAAACAATCCGAACGCTCAAATGAGGCGATGTAAAACCGCACGGACGGACGGAAACCACGCCATTCCATAAGCTCTTCTGGCCTTTGTCCAGTAGGGCTAAAACCTATATATTTTCGATCGATGTCAGAGACAGGCATTCGATCTTCGGCTTCACATGATATTTACAATAACACCTTATATTGTTAGAGGGTTGCTGTTTTACCGCATCTAAAAAAAGTTAGCGCTAACATGCAATAGGGTAAATCCATTGAAAACGCCCAACCGAGTCAAGGGGTAGGTGTATTCAACAAAGTATAAAAAGTTAACCGGCTGGTAAAAAGTTTTAAACGAAATTTAAATACAAATATATAAGAAGATACATATTACAAAATAAGTATTAAAGTAAAGTTTGGGCAAAGTAAGTAATCGAAGTTATAATCTTTGACCTCAATGTGTGACATTGACCTAGATTTATGGGCCCTTCGTATGACTAAGTCCCGGATATGTGATAATAACTGCGGTAAGTTTGATGAATACGGCTCAATTGTTATTGGAGATACAGCTCATAATAGAACAACTCATATATAAAGGGATATTTTCAAGTCACAAGGACAATAATTCCATTATTTGAAAATAGTTTTCGTCGCAAGCGGACGTGCATCATTCTTTAATTTTCATATATATAATCATACACAGTTTAAATGAAATCAACCCCAACAACTCAAAAATGGTGGCTCCAATTCCAAAAGTATGCTTATTATCAAGTTCAAAAGGCCCATGACTCCATCTTTTGCACATGTATTGCGACTTCATCCTCTTATCCATTTAAATATATAATATACATATACCAAGTGTCAATGATATTGATTAAGCAGTTCATTTCAGAAATATTGCTCCGGACGGACATACGGAGTGGATTTTTTATATTGTTTTCGATTTAAGTTACAAAGAACTGACCCAACTGGCCCCAAATGCAATCCCAATCAACGTCTACATCTAAACTAAGTTCAAACAAAATTACAGCACAATACATTCATCCAAACTTGTTTATGAATGAAAGAAATGAGTTATTGGTTGTAGTAAACGGACCTGAGCAACAATATACATTACGAAGAATGAGTAGTAACCATTGATAGAGTTCTAATCAATGTTTTAAAATAATGAGAAGATGCAGATCATGTTAGAATATAACAATGTTTTTCTACGATAATGTGTTGAAAAATATACTTATGTCTGGGTACAGATGCATGCTCACACTTGTGATATGATATATTTTATTACCTAAAGTAAGCAAGATTTCAAATAGCGGTGTTCAGATAATATGCCTCAAATCGAGCCGGAAAGAATCATCATTACTTCAGGTAAATTAGACTTTTAAATTGACGGCACTTGATCCGCGATAGCAAACTTAAGCACACTGGTTGAACGATATACGCTAAAAACTCGTCTGTTGTTGAAGGGTTCAACATAAATGATACGGTGGGACATTGATAATATGTTTACGATAGTATTGATTTTCTGTGCACGACTGACTCAATGGTGATAATTACCTAACGCACTTGGGACTACAACATTACTTAAGGTTAGCAGGACATACTAGTATCTAGTAAATATAGCTCCTCTTCCAACTTTGCCTAAGTGGTATCACGCGTATGCGTTACACTATAGTGTGTATTAAGTTATCGAATGCGGGTGACTATGGTTCGTCTACGGCTACTGATAACGTACTTACTTCTATGAATAGTTTTGCAATGCATTTTTAAGAACATACACGTGACAGTGGGCTTATGTTAAATGTGTTCGTATTATTGGATTTTACAATTACACAATTATGTTAATGTATTTGCTTGGAAATATTGCACTTTATACAAATGAACAGATTGCTAAAAGAAACTTCCTCAAAAGCCAGAGTAATTGTCAAAAATTGCTATGCAGACTTTTCTAAATTAAATTGGTTCATGAAAGTGTAAGGGGTGATATTTGAACATTCCATGCAAACATTAATTCTGCTGCCTGTTCTCTTGCCTGCTATATTGGTAATACTGTGGTGATTTTAACCTACCGCCGTTTTCACTTACGTTCATTTTTCTTTGTGTATATTGTTCCTTTTAGTTACTATATTACAAGCGTCCATTGATTTACCGGTAAGCATTGCCGAGGTTTTATTCATTGTTGAAAATATGCCTAGAAATGTATCGTTGTGTATTATGTTTAAATCCATTCGTTGAATAAATGTTTATTGCGTTGACCAGAACCTCTAATTATGCTATATAATTAAGTCAAACCACTATAACGTAGATCTCAACTGTATCACTATGGAAATGTAACGCCGCATGAAAAGACAGTATAAAAGCGCACGTTTTCTCTCTAAACAGTCAGTACAGGTCGGGCTACAAATACCTCATGAAGAGGCCAGCAGGACCTGTAAATAAACTCTGATATACTAAACAGTCAGTTGTGCTCCCGACTTCGTCGAGTTAACATCGCAAAAATAGGTAATTAAATTATATGATTAACATACATTAGGGACTTTAGGCACATAAAGCCTGGCTATCCTCTTCAAACGTTCTGAGAGCCTTGATGTTAGATACCTACCTCTCAGCAGCCCGGGTCATTAAAAGTTGATATATAAGTAACATACCTTCATACAAACACTACAAGGCTCCATACCTAGCGTATCGAGTCACACATACTCTGAGTCATTACGATGTGTTCCGAGACATACGTCTCCATACATAATTCCGAGATATAGGTCTCTATACAAAGTCCCGATACATAGGTCTCCATACATAGTCTCGAGATATAGGTCTCCATACATAGTTTCGAGGATAAGGTACCCGTACATAGTCCCGAGACATAGGTCTCCATAAATAGCTCCGAGACATAGGTCTTCATACCTAGTCCCGAGAACATAGGTCTCCATGCATAGCACCTTGATGGGTTCTACATGCCACACCCATTTTTGGGTCACTAGGTCAACGGTCACCGTGACCTCTAATATAGAATAACAAAGGCTCTAAAATCAAAGTGCTTCCACCTACAAATTTGAAACTTCGTATGTAGATGCACCTTGATGAGTTCTACATGCAACACCCATTTTTGGTCATTAGGTAAAAGGTCAAGGTCACTGTGACCTCTAATATAAAACTTTAACATAGGCTCTAAAATCAAAGTACGTCCACCTAAAATTTTGAAACTTCATATGTAGCTGAACCATGATGAGTTATACACGCCACACCCATTTTTGGGTCACTATGTCAAAGGTCACTGTGACCTTTAATATAAAACTTTAACATAGGCTCTAAAATCAAAGTGCTTTCATCTAAAACTTTGAAACTTCATATGTAGATGCACCTTGATGAGTTCTACACGCCACACCCATTTTTGGGTCACTAGGTCAAAGGTCAAGGTCACTGTAACCTCAAATATAAAACTTATACATAGGCTCTAAAATCAAAGTGCTTCCACCTTCAACTTTGAAACTTCATATGTAGATGTACCTTGATGAGTACTACACGCCACACCCATTTTTGGGTCACTAGGTCAATGGTCACTGTTACCTCTAATATAAAACTTTAACATAGGCTCTAAAATCAAAGTGCTTCCACCTACAAATTTGAAACTTCGTATGTAGGTGCACCTTGATGAGTTATACACGCTCAACCCATTTTTGGGTCACTAGGTCAAAGGTCAAGGTCACTCTGACCTTAAATATAAAATTTTAACATAGGCTCTTAAATCAAAGTGCTTCCTCCTAAAACTTTGAAACCACAGATGTAGATGCACCTCGATGAGTTCCACATGCCGCAACCATTTTTAGGTCACTTGGTCAAAGGTCAAGGTCACTGTGACCTCTAATATAAAACTTTAACATAGGCTCTAAAATCAAAGTGCTTTCACCTAAAACTTTGAAACTTCATATGTAGATGCACCTTGATGAATTCAAAACGCCACACCCATTTTTGGGTCACTAGGTCAAAGATCAAGGTCACTGTGTACTCTTATATAAAACTTTAACATAGGCTCTAAAGTCAAAGTGCTTCCACCTACAACTTTGAAACTTCATATGTAAATACACCTTGATGAGTTCTAAACGCCACACCCATTTTTGGGTCACTATGTCAAAGGTCACTGTGACCTCTAATATAAAATTTTAACATAGGCTCTTAAGTCAAAGTGCTTCCACCTACAACTTTGAAACTTCATATGTAGATGCATCTTGATGAGTTCTACACGCCACACCCATTTTTGGGTCACTAGGTCAAAGGTCACTGTATAAAACTTTAACATAGCTCTAAAATCAAAGTGCTTCCACCTACAACTTTGAAACTTCATATGTAGATGCACTTTGATGAGTTCTACACGCCACACCCATTTTTGGGTCAAGGTCACTGTGACCTCTAAACAAATTCTGACTAGCTTTCGCAGCCGAGCGTGGCATCCGTTATGCGGTGCTCTTGTTGTAACTGGCTTTAACTGGCTTTCAACATTTAGTTCAATTGTGCATTTATTTTGTTTTACCAGCCAATAGGTTGAAATGTGGGGCATGCAATCATTAATTCCAAGTGTGTTGGTCTTTACACTTAATAATCCTGTGTGCCAGATTCTCGTATTTCAAATAAAATCGAATAAATAATGTTAATAACGCTTACGAAAAAGTTCTGATTTGAAATGATATGTGCTATTGTTAGTTTGGGGACTGCATATGTTATTGTTAATGATGAATTGATGGATGAATTTGTATTTCTTATTTGCTATGCATGCTTTATAATATTTGCTTAAGTGCCAAATCATACATCTGTTACAGATCGTATTCATTATTAAATAAAACCTATATTGTGCTGTGTTGTTTTATTGTTGTACCAATTTCTAAATATCGTTAACTTTAAATGTTAACCACGACTTGTCTATGAGATTATAACGGTAGTTATTTTAATACTTATTGTACTCGTTGATTAGTTGTTTACTAGTATTCGATTTATTCGTTAAGGTCGTTTTGCTCTAGGTTAGATAGGTTCAGCTCATCTAATCTTTACAGTTGCACTTTATAATTTGTCTAATACTCAGATCACTCATCCCTTTTCCCGTGCACTGATATGTTTTATGTCGATCTCGTGAATCGTATTATTGCTAAAGTCATCCGATTCTTTACATTCGAAGAGTATACATCTCTTTGTTGTATATTAATGATGTTTATTACCACTAATAAATATATAACAGGTAACTATTTTTTATTTTTTGCTAAATTGTATTTTGTATAGTGTGTATTGTTAGTATTGTTTGTATTTTAAGGATCACCGTCGGATCATGCATTACTTGTATTTGTGTTTTGCTATATTTATATAGATTCGATTCTTTACAAACGGCCACCGGAAAAACTTTGCGAAACCGAAATTTCGCAAACTTAAGTACCCTTTTTCTTGAAGGTTTGCTTATTTGTGATAAAGTATAAGATAAAAGTCTAACTTGTGATTAATAATTGGTTATTTTTGCTTGTTAAATGCGTTTTCTTCACTATGAACTTTATTTGCAAAGTTGGGGTTCCCATGGGATTTTTGTAATTTCCCATGGGATTTTTCATTATCCCATGGGAATTTTGGTTTCTCCCATGGGATTTTTCTCCAGCTTTTTTTATGGGAGAAAAAATCCCATGGGTTTTTCAAAAACATAAAACACGTTCGTTTGTGCTTAGTTATCGATTTTAAGCATTGTTAAAGCATTTGTGCTTATTTTCGTTCAATTTACTTTGATAGAAAAAAAATCCCATTTTTTTATGGGAAAAAAAAATCCCATGGGATTTTTTTCTGATTTTTAGAGATTTAGTCATGTAACCTTCAGAAACACTACCTTTTAACATAATAATAATAATAATAATAATAATAATAATAATAATAATAATAATAATAATAATAATAATAATCGTGCTCAATATGATGAATTTGTACTTTTAAGCGACTAACATTTTTATTCGAGCCGATCGTCGAGTCCGAATGGTGAGTATAAGAGCAATTAACCAGTACAAATAAATCTCACTTGTGTAGAGAACGCTACCGTACTATAAAATAATCTTGATAATAAGTCATATCATTTCTCGACAGAAAATGAAAACAGTATCCATATTGATGTCAGCAATGTCCCCTGCTATGATAAATATTGACAAAATGAAAAACCTTGACAATAATTCCGTGTCGAATACGCATTAGATTATAGCAATCAAATTCATATAAGCATTGATAAGATAATATGCGAAAATGGGTATTATGTCAAATACGGCCAGCGTAGCTCCATTCCATAATGTCCGGTATTAAGTCACGTCAAGTTTCGTGGTCGAATTATAGCATAATAATCATTTTCACATTACGCGAATCATATGAGTTTCTTACATATATTGTGCTAACATTTATGTTACACTAATGTGCGATGATGAAAAGGGGATTTCGGTAAATCTACATTCGCCCGCCTAGTACCGAAATCCCCATATTTACGCCTTAAAGGGTCAATAGGTCATCGGTATGAATGGTTTTTGACTTCACATGAATGTAAAGGTGCAAAAAAATGATATTAATTTTAATTATTAAGCACTCTTGACAGCTTTAAGTTGCCTCTCAGTGGGGATTTCGGTAATTCTACACTAGAACTTAAACGCGCGCCGGTACCGAAATCCTGCTGTACAAACCTTCAAGTGTCAACAAAATTATTATAGTGTTTTTTTTCATTAGCAACCAGTGACATGTATTATCTCCCATTCGGTTACTTCTTTTGGAAAATAATTAGCGGGGATTTCGGTACTGCTACATTCGTACGCCCAGAGCCGTAATCACCCATGTTTACGCCAATCCCCCATATTACGCCTTAAAGGGTCTATATGTCATTATGTTTGGGTTTTGGCTTTGCATTAATGTTGATTTGTACACAATCATATTAGTGTTAATCATTTAAACACTCTTATCAGAATATTTTTTCCATTATTAAATAGTTTATTAATGTGAAAAATGTGTAAACGAATGTAAAAAAGGTAAAATGTACATTTAAAACATTGGTTACACAAAAGTATATGTAAATATAACATGGCATAGTAATAATAAGTCTTCAGAAAGTATTTTCCAAACAAATCTGATGAAACAAATGATATCGTACTACCTTATTTACAATATGCTATACACTTTTGCAATTTAGTTATCAATGTTTAATCAAAGCATAAATCAGCATATGTTGCCTCTTAGCGGGGATTTCGGTAATTCTTAACAAGCACATAAACCCGCGCCGGTACCGAAATCCCCGCTGTACAAACCTTCAAGTGTAAAAAAATACTGATTTAGGTTTAAATAAAGGGAACAATAGTATTTTTGGCCACCAAAAAGCACTTCCGCGTCAACAAAACGATTGAAATTATGTCAGAAACCCAGCTTTTCATTGTATATATTGCAATACACCATCGGCCGCCGAGAGCGGAATACTGCGCTTGGCCGCTAAACAATGTGGATTGCATCAAATTAAATGTCAATTTTCGATTTTATTACAAAAATAAACACTGCCTTTTTATAAATATGTCAAGCACGTACACTTAACAAAAAAATCGATATATCTTTATGTAATGTAGAAAAGTAAAGCGCTTTATATATAACAATGTTTTATAATGTCTCTCTGGTTGAGAAAAAAAAAACTAAACAAAACCATGTAGCACATATAATATGTTTTCATAATTAAAAAAAAAAATTTAATGATGCACGTGATGTTTTATAATTGATATAAGTTCACGTGTCATTGAACGAGTTAAGGGAGAGATGCGAATTAAATTACACATAATTAAAAACGGATACTATACTGTCAGCTTGATTTATAAATTGTGTTCCATCGCGCCAATATATTCATTGTTCCATGAAATTTTGTATAAAAGCAAAACGATTGAAATTATGTCAGAAATCCTGCTTTTCACATGAAATGATCTTTAACACTTTATTTATTCCAATCAGGTAAATAACAAATACAATAATAGGGGAAGTCTATACTGTGTATTAGAAACTTGTTGTGGTGATCCCTATCTTATCCGCTCAATACACATCCACCTGGCTACTGTACAGAAAAAATTAGATTTACTTCCAAAATAACTGATTTCATTAATTGCTAACTTGTTGTCTACATTTTAAATTAACAACGATAATGGATCAACATCACCGTTGCACAATTATTAAGTTCACAGTAATCTGTACTTTAAATAGATAGCCTAATTAAAGACGGTGCTAATAAAGAACAAAGCGTGAATGTGGATATTAAGAAATTAGATCCTTTTTTGCATGACACTGGCAGTATATCATTTTATCTTATATAAATAAGCCACATTTAAGACATGGATAAAATTAAAATAAGACACATTTGCATCTTTCATTTCTTGAAGAAAAAAAAATAAGCACGCAGTCACATATAAATAAGATACATTGAAGACACAGAAAAAAAATGCATCTTTCACTAAATATTCTTGAAAAAACATGTGAAACTCAAGAAAAACATTTATTACTGACACATTATTCTAAAAGTCGACTGACAACTTAAGTTCAAAGAGGGATTTACAATTAAATAAGATCCATTTTCGCATGATGCTGGTTGTAGAGCAAGCAATACATTTCTTACTGACACATTATTCTAAAAGTCGACAGGCAACATAAATTCAAAGAGGGAACCACAATTAAATAAGATCAATTTTCGCATGATACTGGTTGTATAGCAAGTAGTCACATATTAATTACAGCTTGCATTAGTTGCAATAATTTTGTTAAGTGCGCGTGCTTCTGAACGTTGCGTTAAGCGAGAGTGTTGTCATTTTGTTAGTTTTATATTTTGGTATTATGTATGATTATTGCTTGTTTTGAATTTGAAATAAACGCTTTCTGGCAAATAAGCATCGTCTTAATTTTAATACAAATAATGAACATTTGACATACAAAATGTCCAATAACATACCGGCAATAACATTATATATATGTTAATTTCTTTGCATGTTTATACCGAAATTATAGCCGACATCGGCAGTTAGGGAAATTTTGTGACACACTTTAACACATCAAACATGCATGATAGTTCTTTTTTCATATGATATTCCCCTGGTTGCTTACCGGTGTATTGGTGCAGTTGATAACCCCGCCGGGACTACAGTAGGGTGCTAATACACACGTGTATCGTGTTCAATACAATCGTCTTAATTTAAATACAAATAATGAACATTTGACATACAAAATGTCCAATAACATATCGGCATTAACATTATATATATGTTAATTTCTGTGCATGTTTATACCGAAATTATAGCCGACATCGGCAGTTAGGGAAATTTTGTGACACACTTTAACAAATCAAACATGCATGATAGTTCTTTTTTCATATGATATTCCCCTGGTTGATTACCGGTGTATTGGTGCAGTTGATAACCCCGCCGGGACTACAGTAGGGTGCTAATACACACGTGCATCGTGTTCAATACCCGATCCATGCTACAACGTGTAAGAACGGGAATTTCGGTAATTCTACCTTTTTAAGCTTGCGCACTTTAATGGGCACATATCCAAATATAATTTAATTAATTATTTTCCTAATCAGCATCATTTCACTAAACTACATGCAAATTTGTAGGTAGGCTTTCCACGCTTAAAAAAAATAAACCGATTTTTTCAAAACCACCCTCACGCTCGGCTTTTGTCCAGTTTATTTTCACCCATGGGGTATATAAAAGTTCCATGATTCATTCAAATTTCCAAATATGGGCATGCAGTTGGTGTGTACAGATGCAGTAAAGGTGTTGAAAGTTTAAACAAGATGAAATAAGTATTCTTTTACAGACACTTATTTTTTACAAATTTTAATCTATGGAATAGCGCCATGAAATGTAAGTGATTTCAGCCAAGTAAAAATTGGGTCGGTTAAAAACAAAGTGTCATAAAATTCAAAATAGTATCATTTAAGTTATATTTTAAACTAAGTTTTTATAGAAACACTATATACAGCAAAAATACCAAAAAATAGACAGATTTACCGTTTACTTTTTGAAATAAAAATAAAAATGCAACATGCATCATTCGTATTTTCAGCAGTAAATTAATCAATTTAGCCATAACGTTGTTTTAATTTTAAAATTGAAGGATGTGCATACAATTTTCAACATATTTAACAATAAACATAGCTTATGTGCTATATTAAATCAAATTACGTTAGAAAAGAAATAAAACGCGTCGCAAAAAGTATGCGATGTCGGCAGGAATCAAACCTGCGCGGGAAAATCCCAAAAGATTTCTTATTCATCGCCTTACCCACTCGGCCACGACAACTTCACATCTGTGTACCCTTAAATTAGATATATATAAGTAAACAGGTAAAAAGGCTCGCTCGATCTTTGAAGAAATCGCGAAATCGTATTTTTCAGATGATAATTGGATCAAAGTCAATATTTATAGTGAAAATAATGTAATCTAAATGAATAAGTTAAACATATATCAAAATTCGAAGTTTGAAAAAAATAAAATGCATCTCTCGGAAATA